>NW_020955606.1:189241-197799 GCF_003031625.1 Empidonax traillii | reverse complement strand
CTCCTTTCATGCCAATCGGTTAATTCATCCTGTTATTAATGCACAGGGCCGAGAGGAACAGGTACTCAAGCCTCACACCTGAGGAGCATCCAGAAAGTGATGTGGTCAGCCTGCTTTTAGTCTTTGCTGTGGCCATCCCGGCCCTAAACCCACAACCATTCAGACAGCACAGCAGAGCTGGAAGAGGAGGCACCAACCCTCTTCCACAGGCAAGGTGCATCGATTCATTTAGCAGCTTTATTTAACTATCAATTTATTAATAAAGAAAGAGTCAAAGACAGTAAGAGAGTGTGAAGGCAGCCAGAGACACTAAGCAGATTTATTCATTTAAGAAGTCTGATCACTTTCCTTCATTTTATCTGACAGAGTTGGTGTAAGACAGTTATACTTCAATAAGTTTTCTACTCTATACTGTGCTATTTTAAAAGGATTTCACAATAAAGGAAGCTGAAAGACTGTGCACAGTCTGGAGACCGTATCTGGTGTGACATGAATATAGTATTTTAAACAGATTTAATCTTACAGTATTCCCTCCTCTACAATGACTTTGCAGGAGGAAACCCTACGGAAAGGAAAATCTGTTCATCCCACACCACAGAACACTGAATCGCATTGCAGGCTGCAGCAGCTCTTCCTACATATTAAAATGGTTTCATCAGGGAATTTGGAAGCAGTTAAGTTGGGTGGAGGATGGGGGGGGGTGGTGGAGGGAAGTTAAAAAAAAATACTAGGTCTTGTTTGGTTCACTTTCAGGCTCATTTTTATCATCACCAGTGTTTCACTGTCACAGCTTTTATGTGCTTGAGAGAGCAGGGGCTGTTTGCAGTGGAGACACCTCAGCTTCAGAAGCTGATACCAACAAATATCCTGATCCCATTCCCATTCCCTTTAACAGTGACACTCCACTGCCAAGGCCTTGCAAAGAACTCTCGTTTCAAAATTGGAGAAGCAGGGTTCAACCTCTGGAAAGTGAATGTGCCTGCTTTCTTACAGAAAAGGGCTTTAAGCTTAAACGTACACACATTCCGAGGTACATCCACATAGACTTGTGAAACTCAGCCTCGGCAAACGCCGCTGACCGTACTTGAGATTCTTTAAAAGCCATGAAATGTAAATCCTGCCTGCTCCCATTCCTGCTCCCTGCAGAGATATCAGGGCCTGATCCAAAATGTCATTTAAAAAGCTCCCTTTGACTGCAGTGGGGTTTAGATTAGTCTCTGTATGAGCACAGGTGTAAAGGAAAAAGAAAGGAAGGAAAGGGAAAAATTTAAGGAAAAGAAAGGAAGAAGGAGGAAATAAAAAGAAAGGAAAACAAAAAAAGGAAAAGCTAAAGAAAAAGAAAAAAGAAAAAAGGAAAGAAAAAGAAAAAAGAAAAAAGGAAAGAAAAGAAAAAAGAAAAAGATAAAGGAGAAGCAAGAGGAAAAGGAAAGGAAAAAAGGGAAGGGAAGGGAAAGGGAAGGGAAGGGAAAGGGAAGGGAAGGGAAAGGAAAGGGAAAGGAAAGGAAAGGAAAGGAAAGGAAAGGAAAGGAAAGGAAAGGAAAGGAAAGGAAAGGAAAGGAAAGGAAAGGAAAGGAAAGGAAAGGAAAGGAAAGGAAAGGAAAGGAAAGGAAAGGAAAGGAAAGGAAAGGAAAGGAAAGGAAAGGAAAGGAAAGGAAAGGAAAGGAAAGGAAAGGAAAGGGAAAGGGAAAGGGAAAGGGAAAGGGAAAGGGAAAGGGAAAGGGAAAGGAAAAAAGAAAATGAAAAACAAAAAGAAAAAAAGAAAAAAGAAAATACTGTGACAAACCCGAGGGAAGTGCTCTGTGGACATACCTAGGGCCGGGCAGCCCGCGGGAGCCGCCGGGTGACACCGCTCTGGATGCGCGGACGGACGGATCCATAGTTCCGCCCAGACTCCCCTTTTGTTCCAGGGATGGGTTTTTAGAGACGAACAAACAAGCAAACAAACAGACAGACGATGCGGCCCTCACCTTGCCGCCCCTCCCGGCCCGCCCGGGCCGTGGTGGGACCCCGGGGCTGGGCAGCCCCTCCAGCCCACGGGCCCGGGGCAGGGTCGTGCCCGGGCCCCCCGACGTGGCGGCCCGGCCGGACAGTCCGGCCGCCCCCGAGAGACCCCCCGGCCGCGACCCCGGCCCCGGTGGGCAGATCCTGAGGGAAGAGGGGGGTTGCACCCTTCTAAGACAGCCCCATCCCGGGTAATTCTCGTGCTGCTGGAAGCAGGGACGTGAAAATCCGCGCCAGAACCCTCCCAAATCCTGCTGCTCCCCCGGCCGAGGTGGTTGCCGGGCTGGCGGCAAGGAAGCAAAGGTGTGTGGGCACTCAGCCACACCCTACACCCCTCTGTCTCGACACCCTGCGGCCCTCGGGACACCCACGTTTAACACCGAACCCCGAAGTCTGAGGGTGAAGGAGGCGCCTCCACCTCCAACCTTCGGCATCTTTGCTGTATCGGGGATGAGCTGGGAAAACGTTGCTCAGGACCGTGGGTCTTTATGAATTAACAAATGAGAGCAGCACCCAGGGACACTCCGTCCTCTACCCCCGCTGGAAACTTGAGGACACTGCTCGATTTGCTATTTACTGGGGCTTTTCTTTCTGCGTGGTGGAGAAACACCACTTCTAGCAAAGTTCTGCGCTGGCTTTGATTCCCTCCATGCAAGATGTGGTATAGGGATGCATTTAAAAATAATTACAGTGATAATAATAAAAAGAAAAACATGTCAAAAAATCCACAGGGCTTCAAACCAAGCAGGGCAAGCTCCATCCTCGTCACTCACTGCACCACGGCTACAGGCCTGCACACTTCACTGTCGTCGAAGTGGCACAGGTTTAAAAGCCAGACTTCGGGGGGGGGGAAAAAACTAGTGAAAGCAAATTATCATTGCAGAGAGCACTGAAATACAGGCAGCGTGCATTGAGGGGACTGAGACATTACCACACTGTGCCGGGTCAACCTGATAACGATGGTAGATAGCTGGGGATGGAGCTGCCTGTCTGCCAGCTACAGCCTCGCAGATCCCTGGCCTTTTGCTTTTCACTTGAAAAGTTAATTCACATCCTGGACTATTTTTGCATTGTGTTGGCTTAGAGCTCACAAATCTGAATGCACTCAGCCCTCAGAGTGACAAATGTTATTCTCGGTCCTCCCCCGCAATTTCAGGCAGTCAAGAATTAGATGCGGCAGAGTGTACAGTATTATAATCTATTGATTTGTACCTGCTGTGCCTGAAAAAAATTCATTAGAGGAGCCTTAAAATTATGAAGTGGTTGAGTGCTCGGCTCCCTCCCCAAAAGACAAATTCTCTCAACAGCCGCTCACCTCTGCCATGTTCTGGGGTGTGCTACATCATGTTATTCATACCTGCACTTAAAACAGAGATCTGAAGCATTTGGTTACAGACTCTGTGTGTGTGCATATAAGCAGGATTGGTTTTTGTCTGAGCTGAGCAAACAAAATCTATCCCACTCTCCATAGCTACCCCTGGAATGACCAAGCGTCATGGCAGCCGCTCACAACACAGCGATTCGGAAAGAGCGAGGGAAACAAGTTTATTAAAAAATCTTAATTCCTAGCATTGAAGTATGTGGGATTTTTTTTTTTCCTCCCTCTGTGAAATTTTAAATTCAGCCATCTGAACAGGTGTCAGAAACAGTGGGTCCATTTAGCTCCTCTGATGATCGGGAGTAATAAATATAGAGGATTTCCTTTCAGTGCAGCACATGCTGAAATGACACCAATGTAGTTCTGGCATCTGAGCAGATAATTCTGATATATGCATCATTTCCTCCCTAAATCCAGGAAGCAGCTACACTCTCTATCTGATATTAGTATATTATGTCAAATAGAAATTGGTATTAAAATTATGAATGATTCTAGATCAAGAACTTCCTACACACTACGCAGAGGGAGGGGGAGGAAACAGCTGCACAAAAGCTTTCGGAAGGGAAAGGAAAAAAAGAGCTGGGAAAGTTCATTTTTTAAACTGAAAATTTGCTGCCATGTTTCGGTGGAGGGGTAGTTTTCAAGTGACATTTTGATTCAGCGCTGGCGTTTTTGTTTTAGAAGGGTGAAGAAGACTTTCTAATAACTAGAAGCTGTCCCCACTCTGTTTGCAAACGGGCACTTCTCACCACAGTGCCTAGTGAGAAATTGTTCAAGAAATAAATATACACTGGTGTGACTGGGATATTTCCCTCCCTTCTACCCTCTTTTTTTTTAGGATGCAGTCCAGGCTGACATTTCTCCAGCAGGGAAAATGCTGCAGCAAAACCAAAAAACTACTCTTGGACTCTGCTCAGCAGAAGCCCAGAGGTTGGGCAGAGGGTTATGTTTCATTTAAGGGGGGGGAAATAAAAAATGCTTGAGGGCAAGGTGGGCTGGGGAGGGAGGAGGGGGCTGCACCACAGTGCACACCGTTTCCAAGCCAGCAAAGGGCCACTCTCTCTGCATGTATCTCCCAGCACCGGTCACATGAAAGTTCTTTGTAATGTAGTTAATAAATGGGAAAGCACTATAGGACTCTGGGAAAAATAGGATGTTGTTAGTGATGGGGAGATTAGGACCACGCACACCTTTTGACACACGATAGCCTGGCTCGGGCAGCATTCCCCCTGCTTTAGCCAGAGAGGTACCTGTGGGAGAACAGTGGGATCCTGCTCTCCTTTGAAACCCCCAGGGATTGTAGCTTCAAGTTCAATGGGAGCAGGATTGAGGCCAGAGTCAAGCAAGGGGTGATTAATGAATGTAGGTTATTCAGAGCAGAGCGGTTCCAATTAGTCCTCAGCAAGCAGTCCTGCGGCAAAGGTGGGCGCTCCCCTGCAATGATTCATACACAGAACCCCAATACTCATTTCGCTTTAGTGAATATTAAAATGTGCACCTATTTTTTTCCCCTTCAGTTGGCGTGTTTCAGGCAGAAATTCAAGTGCGGCCTAAGGAAGGCTGCATTTTTTCCTTTTTTTTTTTTTTTAATTTGCAACACAAGATTGTCGTAATGATGCCAAACTGGGAGAAAGCCTTTTTTCCCTCTCAAATTGGGTGTGTGATAGGAATTTTTCCTTTTGCACCCTGTTCTTGGAAGTCTATTTCTAGGAAAGGTTTCTCTTATCACTGTTCAAATAGGGTGTTTTTTTCTTTTTTTCCTCCAAGGAAAAAGATACTTCTGGGAGGCAGCAGTGCTCTCCTCGCTCTTCACTACTCAGTCAATTCACAGTACTTCTAAAATCCTATTGCCTGCTCCTGACTTTGCCTGTAAGGAAGCCCAAAGTGACAGGGGGGTGGAGGGATGAGGCTGGACCAAAAGTGGGTCCTGCTCCAGGTGGCTTTGGGCTCCGTGCTCCCTCGGGAGCTGCAGCGCCGCTTCAGCGGGGGCTTTGCTGAGGACAGACCTTGTCCCTTCCCTTCCTTAGGACAGGGTTCCTTTGGGAGCTCTCAGCAAGGGCAGCAGTAAAGCTTCTAAGTGAGCCCCTGTGAAAAAACCTGGGCATTGGTAAGGGCTCAGTCAGGGAATGGGAGGTGGGAGACAAAATAACGAGCAGCCTTGTCTTTATGAGAGGAGATAATTCCCTGCTCGGCCAATAGCAACCAGTTTACCCACAGATTACACATTAACCAGAAAATGGAACTCGAATTAACCAGAATCTGGAGCTTGAACCATTACTCAAACCCTGGTGCAACAGCAGGTCAGATGCCAAAGGGCAGGTTGGTGCCCCGGCACCGGGGAGGGGTGAGACACAGCATCAGCATCGGGGACCAGAGCCACCAACACCTGCTGTCACCAGCAGAGAGGCCGGTGTCTGTCCCCTCCAAAGGGACCTCAGCAGGAGCAGATCGACCTCCAGCAGCACCCAGTGCCCACTGACACAGGCTCTTGTGGGTGCAGGTGCTGCAAGGGGGCTCAGAGCCTCACCTCAACCTTGGCACCTCGACCCTCAACAGGGGCTGGACCAGCTGGACAGAGGAATGGCAACAGGTCCTCTCCCTTCAGTGCCACCAGCACCCAGGAGGGACGACCTTACAGCTGGGAATGAGCTGCATCGACTGCAGGGGGTAAAAAATACAAAGAATTAAAAAAAAAAAAAAAAAGGGTTTATGAATCTGGGCCTGGAGATAAATGCCCCGTCCTGGAGAGGCTGGAGCATCCTTCGGAGATTCCTCTGCCTCTCAAACAAACTGGGCAGATAATCCCATTCCAAGAGCGGGAGAGGACTGTGAATGGACACTGGAGGCTCTCGGGGAAAGGTGGCTTTAAACAAACTGGGTCGAGGGTTTGAGGAGCCTTTCAAGTCGAAATGCCCTTTGACATGGAGAACTGCAGTGAAGAGGGGCTCGCTCAGAGACCTGAACGTTTCTAGCACATTAACCTCTGGGATTGATTGTTTAGGACAAATAACTCTCAAAACTTGGAGGAAGTCCTTTGGATTTTTTTTTTTTCTCTGCTCCTCAGCTCTCTCTGGGCTTTCTAAGGCCTGTAGCAAAAAAGAAAAAAACAACCCAAAGCAAACCCCAAACAAAACAAAAAAAAAGAAGAAAAAAAAGAAAAATAAAAGAAAAACAAAAACCCACAGGGCAAACACAACAAAAAAGGGGGGTAAAAAAGAAAAAAGGAGGGAGTATGGACCAAAATGTCAAGAAATCTTTCGATCTAGCATTAAGTGGCTCTGTGACAAGCCATGCCTGATGTGGTGTCATCTCGTACTAGAGACAGGCATGCTTAGCTGGGATCAGATGATGAGAGGATGTGAAGTCTTCCCTTTCACTTCACTCCATCATAAAACAATCAAAATACAGGGCCATATCATGTCATCAGGTTTTTAAGCAGACCTCCCCTTTGAGATCTCCTAAAACTTGGTGGGATGATCTGAGTCACTGAAACTGAGCTCATTGCACTACTGAGAAGTCAGAAGCAGCACCTGAAAGCTCACATTTTTCAACTGCCTGAAAGAATAACTTGATTTCTAGCAGGTGACAATTTTCCATTTTACAGCAAGCTACCCTTTTCCTTCTCCCCTCCTGAATATTATTTGAGTCCAGCTCTTGGATCAGCATCGCCCCTTCGGCAGGCAGTACGCTGAAGTACTGCGCTCGGAGTTATTGAACTTTAAACTACAGACTAAGAAACTGAGTACGGAATCAAAAAAATGCAGTTTATTATTGTAGATTATTCTCTCTTTTGATATAACCATAGAGTTGAAAATGAAAGAAAAGCACATAGGAACATCACACGTGGTTAGTTAGTAACTCAAGATATAAAACAATTTTGCACAGCAAAATATGTAAAAGAAAAAGTAACTGACAAGATTTTTTTATATTTATTGTGGTAAGATTTACTTTCCATTTTTTTTTTTTTTTAAAAGACAGGATATCAGTCCCTGAAAATAAAATTTACTGATTATTGCCTTTAAAACTGTGGAATTTTTGAAGTTACAGAAAATCCAGTTCTGCACCACAATACAACTGTAAAAAAATCTGCATCATTTTAAAACTGTGCAGTAATGCCATCTTTATAACTGCATAAATTGTATTAGCGTTCTAAACAGGTTCGTAATTTTTTTTTGTTGTTTTTGTATTATATGCTTGCAGGTTATATCTTAGTGCAATTCAGTCCCAAATACTTCAATTTTGAAAAAAAAAAAAAAAACAACCCATACATTTTTAATGTAAAATACCCCTATAGATATAAACAGGGGTGCCTCCCCCTTTTAATACTTTGGTTTTCAAATACAGTCAGTGGTATAGCAAGGACTACATATACCCAACTTATATTTAAGTTGCAAGCACATGCTGCATAAACTACTTTTTAAAACAGTCCCGTTGCAAATTCTACCCCCCTTTACATCACGACAGTAAACAATTTAGTGCATCAATCTTTAAAAAAAAAAATCTACATCTAAACAGACCTAACTCTTTCGAATTTATCTATAACATTCCTTTATCTGTAGCATACATTTTAACTGGGCTAACAGATGACAGAAACTAGAATTAAATTATATACTAGGAACCCAGAGCATTCCACATTTGACAATGACCAAATGCAAAAGGAAAAAAAAAAAATGGGGCAGATCACTTAAAATTAATTTTAGACTGTTTTTAGGCAACAGCATGGTTTCAATGTCCCCCCCACGTGGGATGTGAATTTTGTTTTTGAACACCTTTCCAAAGTTCTTTCTGTGGGTTTTTTTTTAGTACTTTTTTTTTTTTTTTGCCACATTAGGTTATCAAAATCCATTCTGGCAGGTTTTTTGAGAGGGAATGCTTCAGTGCATTTAAAAGGAAGTCTGAAGTTTTCAGTAACTCAAAGCAGTTTTAGAGCAGATGCAAACTTTAATGGGGAGGAAGAGGAGGAGGAAGATCAAAGGTTGCACTTTTTTGCTTTCAACCCAAAAAAGTGATGAGGCAATAAAACAAAAGGATGAATGCCATGCCATAATAGTCTCCAAAAGTCCATTTCCAAGCAAAAGAAAAAAAAAAATAATTACACCGTACATGACCAGCATGCAGGGTTTTTTATTAATATAATGTCTCTTTTTCATAGTCTTTCGAAACAGTTATAGTTCATTGT
>NW_020955606.1:119607-188130 GCF_003031625.1 Empidonax traillii | reverse complement strand
TAATAGAAGGTGGCAAGCGGGGTTGTGGCTCTAGCAAAGCCCCCAACAACAACTCACACGGAGAACTTTTAGTTAAGGTGGCAAGGCTGTGGGAACTCACATGAAAAACTCTGGAGAGGAAGGGTTGTCGCTGCTGGATCCGTTTTCTCTGAAGCCATTGCTGACCAGCTTCTCGTACTTTTCCTTGTAGGCGTCCCTCTCCCGGACCAGCCTGGAGATCTCCTGCTTTAGGTGCTCCACTTGCTGCAGCAGCTGGTTCTTCTCCGACTCCAGGACGTGCCGCTGCTGGACCCTCTTGAAGCGGCAGGACTGGGCATAGCCCCTGTTTTTGAGGGTCCTCCTCTTCTGCTTCAGCCGGATCACCTCTTCCTTGCTGACGCCCCGCAGCTGCCGGTTCAGCTCCCGCACCGACATGGTCACCAGCTGCTCGTCGGAGAAGCGGTCGTCGAAGTGGAGGCCGCTGCCGCCGCCGCCGCCGCCGCCGCCGTGGTGCGGGTGGTGCAGCCCCCCGGCGCCGCCGCCGCCGCCGCCGCCGCCGCCGGAGCCGGAGCCGGCGGCCGAGGAGGCGGAGGAGGGCGGCGCGCTGCCCGGCGCCGCGGCGTGGGGGTGCCCGCCGCCGCCGCCGCCGCCGCCGCCGCCGCCGTGGTGCGGGTGGTGGTGGTGGTGGTGGTAGTGGGGCGCGCCGCCCTGCGCCGCCGCCGCGGCGATCACCGCCGACACCACGGCGGCCGCCGAGCCCATCTCCTCGGCCGGCACGGAGCCGCCGGCGGCCGCGGCCAGCTGCTGCCCTCTAGCATAGCCATCGAAGGCGCCGGGCAGCGGGTGGTGGCTGCTGTTGATCAGCGCCTCCACCGCGTCCTCGGGGCTGAAGCCCAGCGCCTCCGGGTTGAGCTGCTGCGGGTACCCCGTCATCCAGTAGTAGTCTTCCAGGTGGGTCTTCTGGTCGGAGCCGGAGCCGGGGCTGGGCGCCGAGAAGCTGGGGGACGGGGGCACGGAGCTGCAGGGCGTGCTCATCGGGGTGGAGGAGAGCGATCCCCCGGCGATCAGGCGGCCGCACTGGCTGATAATGCGATCGGTCTCCACCGGCTCCTTTTTCACTTCAAACTTCATCAGATCGAAGTCATTAACATATTCCATGGCCAGGGGACTGGTGGGCAGGTCGGAGCTGCTCATCGCCAGCTCTGATGCCATCCTTTTGCTGCCGAGAGTCCTCCAGAAAGGGTGCGCTCCGGGAGCAAGGGGGCTGCTCTGAGTCGCCACCGGGTGAGCCAGCTTGATTTTTGGCGAGCTCCGCTCCGCTCTCCTGCTCTGCCTCCGCTCCGGTCCGCCCCGGCGGCTCCGCTCCCGCTCCGCGTTATCCCTCGTAGAGGCTCCGCTGATGCATCAGAGCGCGGGGCTCTCGCTATTCGCCTTTTGCATAGAGGGTTTTTTTTTTTTTTTCCTCCTCTCTCCCTCCCTTCTCTCTCTCCTCTCGCTCTCTTTTGCAGCTCGCGAACCGCAGCTGGAAGTGTTAGCTGGTGTTGTTGCGAGTAAATTTGTTGTTGTTGTTGTTTTGTTTTGTTATTTTTAACACTTCATGGTGCCTTTCCTCTGGGCTCTCTCGTGCAAAGTGCAGAGCGAGGAGAGAGGTTCATCGGGGGAGGGAGGAGGGAGAGAGAGCAAAGGCGAAAAAAATTAAAAAAAAAATCACGAGTCTGTATCGCAACCAAAATAATAATAATAAGAGTTAAAAACAAAAAAAAAAATGAGAGAGAGGAAAAAAAAAAAAAAACAACTCGGCCTCAAAGCTACAGCAAGAAGATGAAAAATATTTAAAGGTTTGATCCGGCAGGAGAGTTTAAAGCATTGCGGGGTTTTATAGCGCCCCTGACGTCACACGGGACACGGGCTCGGGGCCGGGCCAATGGGCGCCCGCCGCCCGGGCTCATTAGCATAGGAGTATAGCGACAGGGAAACTTTCCGGGCTGTCAGTCAGGGCTCAGCTGACTGTCAGCGCCCGCTTAACCCCCTCCTGGCCGCCGGGGCCGCGCCTGGGCACGGCACGGCTCGGCACGGGACGGGGCACCCGCCGGGCCGCTCCTCCCGCGCCGCACCGGGCGAGCGCCCTGCCCCGGGGCGGGGTGCCCGGGAGCTGCCCTTGCCCGCCCGCACGGGCACCCGAGGGCGCGGGGAAGCTCCGGCCGGCCGGGAGGAGAGAGGGGGAGCGCCGGGCGCGGAGCCCCGAGGGGAGCCCGGCAGCGCCCAGCGGGGAGAGGGAGGCGCGGGGCTCCGCCGTGCCCGGCCCTGGTACCTGCGCCCTTCCCCCGCGCCGGCCGCGGGCCATCGCTTCCGCTCCCCCGCAGCGCCCCGCTCACTTACTGATTATTTCGGTACTGGGGACGGGGCATCGATCCCTCCATCCCCCTCCCCAGCCCGCCCCGGAGGTGCGAGAGCCCCTCAAGTTTGCAAGCCCCGCGCCGATCCCCCCCCCCTCCCCCTCCACCTCTCCCGGCGCCGCACTAGGCTTGCCGGCCCGGACTAATTAATTTAATACATTTAGAACTAATTGTATTTACTTTCGTCTCCCCATCACCTCCCACCCCCACCCCCTCCTGTCGCCCCCCTTTCCCCTCCGGGAGGGGGCTGGGGCCGGGCCGGGGGCCGTGGAGCGGCAGCGGCTGGAGAGGAGCGGAGCGGCTTCGGTTCGAACCTCGACAGCGCCATCTCTCGTCCACAGGTCAGTGCCGATCGGCCCGGCCAGCGCGGGGACGGGACGGGACGGGACGGGACGGGAGGGGACGGGACAGGACGGGCCCCCCGTCGGGGCGGCGCCGCCCCCGCAGCCTCCGCGGTCCCGCCCGGCCCCGGCTGCACCCGGGCCGGGGAGACCCGCAGCCTCCCGGGCTGCCAGTCTCGATTTTCCGACCGGGCTTTATGGGAATATCGATAGAATTAAAGTTACTTGTAATTCCGTGATAAATGAGATGTCTCTAGTAAGTAAGATTAAGCGCGGTGCTATAAAGTTGTTTATCTGAAAAGTAATTCTCAGAAACCTGACTTCTGACACTTGGTCATATATTAAACCTGCTTCTTGAACATTGTACTTCAAATCCTTCCTTCTCCCCATGCCCGGTCCCTTCCCCCTCGGAGTTCACTATTTATAACCCCACTCAGGGTATCACTCTGTAGGTGCGGGCAAGGCTCTGGGTGATTTTTCACCAACTGTGAAAGTCATCATTTGCAATAGCCAAAGAATCTCTGCTTAGGAAATAGGACTTGGCGAGTGGATTTACGAATGGATAACATCTTCTGACTATGCCATTATCAGTGTGAGTGCCAGTACTAACATCTGAAAGTCATACAGCATGTACTGTTCCTGGCAGCTAAAAGGGGTAGGGCATACTGCAAATTTAGGGAGATAACCACATCAAGAAATGATCATAGTGGCAATTCTGTAAAGATAAAAAATGCTACCAACATCTCTAACAAAATTAAAATAGCAATTCTGCACGGTCCCAAAACACACCCGCACACACAGAGCCGTGGACATCTGCTGGCTTTATCTTACAGATTGCGATTCATGACAAAGTTAATACAAGCTAACTACTCGGGCTGGCTTTCCTATTTCTTCACTTTGTTGGAATCAACAAAACTTCCAGGCTCACGGCATAAATCCCCTCAGGACAGTCCAATTCCCTCTATTTGTTTTTTACCAGAGCAAGATGAATGTGGCACTGTATGCCGCTTAACATGCTCACCTATGAGAGACATAAAATGGGTGCTAATACTTTTAAATGAAAAGGTTGTGGCGTTTCAGAATGCACAGTTGTAGTATTTCCCTTGCCTGTGTGGTAGATGGCTGTGGAAATGTGGCTCCAGCCCCATAAAATAGTTTGTTTGGATGTGAGGATCCAAAGTGCTACATTTGCAAACGAGTAAATTTCCTGAGTAAACTCTGAACTCTAGACAAAGAGTATGAAATTGTGTGAGCTAATGGGGACCGTCTCTTAATTGATACCAATGTAAGCAAGTGCTGCAAATTAATTGAAGCT
The DNA here is from genome assembly GCF_003031625.1 of Empidonax traillii. Taxonomy (NCBI): domain Eukaryota; kingdom Metazoa; phylum Chordata; class Aves; order Passeriformes; family Tyrannidae; genus Empidonax; species Empidonax traillii. Next base: position 184,099 of record NW_020955606.1, on the reverse strand, counting down.
CTGACCTACCAGAACAGCGAGTAAAATTATTAGTTGTACAATATTGTTCTTGTGTGATTGTTACACAGAACTGCTGCACCAAAATGTCTCTACTGTTCAGCGCAGCAGAGAAAAAAACATTATTAGCAATTTTTGGATAACCTTCAGAAGCAACATTCTCCTCCCTACACTATGTAATTCTCATTTTAGTAGTATTTTTCTTTATTATTTGGCTATTCACAATGGGTGTCTAAACATTTACAGTCCTCTATTAACAGTGTTTCTTCCATAACAATCACACACTTTCATTTCAATTAGAGCTATTCAGTCTTCAGTTTTTCCACAATTATCGCAGGCCAATTCCCTCAGACTGCTCCCTTTTCCCAGCACTGTTTGTAACAATCCTGCCCTGAGCCAGGCAGAGGGAAAACTCCACCGTCCCTCTCACAGCCTCTTGCTCTGGCTTGTTTTTAAGCATCGCTGTTCGACGGCGTACCGTGGAGCCCTTCTCGCTCCCAGCGTGCCGCTGACCTGGCTCATAAGCCTCCAAACTAATGTATATTTATGGTGGGAGAGTTTTCTGACAGATCGTGCAGGGGGGGACGTGAAACATTAACTCCAAATCCACTGGGGTCGGCCTGCGCTGAGCACGCCAGCAGCTGAGGCAGGAACTTCCACCGCTGGAGTGTGTGTGCGTGTGTGTGTCTATACTCAACACACGGGATTTTAGCAGAAACAAAACGTGCAGGTCCTGTGTTATATGGACTCAGGGTGTGATTTGTTATAACTTAAACACATATCAAGGCCAACACATTAAGTACAGTTACTGCTCCTTTTGTTTATCTAGTGTCTTATTTTATGGTGCAGAACTAAACAGTGCCCGCTGAATTTAACTATGAAACCGGCCAAATTGATTTCAGAAAGACTTCTTCGGGGTAGCAGAGTGATAAGGCATAAACTGCTCCTAGGTGCAGTGCTAGATAAATCCTTTTAACAGTCTTCAGATCAGTTAACAGGGTAAGTAAATCACATATCACTGTTAGCAGATTTATGGGAGAGAATTAATAGAATCAGACGAGATAATCTGGTAGGGATAAAATTGCTGAGGAAACAGTCCTGCCTTATATTGGAGGGTATGAAACAACAGTCTGATTACTGGGAGTCGTTATGGATTGGTGAATTATGAGCTAAATCATCATAAGAGTAATTCAGTATTTATTAATTCTTTTCTCTTTAAACAACTCACAGACGCAAATAAAAGCCTCTCCCTCTTTGAAGACACATTCTTTATATATTTTTATTGGATGTAATTTACTATTCACATTACCTGTATTTACTTCATAATTGAACATTTTGCATTCAAATTTATGTAATGCATTATGCTTGAGAATATATTTCTCCCTTATTAGCATAAATAGTCACTTACCTCATGAATTACTAACAAAGTTTATCTGAAAATATAAGTATATTTTTTATTAAGTGGAACACAAACATATGTACAATAAATTCTGATTTGCCAGTAGTTGTTACAGAAACGCAGAACAACCCTGTATCGGAGAAGAGGGAAAAGAAGCAGCAGCGAAGAAGCAGAATCAATTACTCTGTGTGTGTATATGTGACAATAATTTCTTCTGTCAATGTTTTGTTTGTTTTTAATAAAGGGTGAGTGACTCAAAGGTTTGCTTTAGAAGGAGCAGATGAAAAAGGCTCTCCACAGTGAATTTTCGTCTTTCTTCCCCCCAGTATTTTCCGATGGACTTGTCTCACTGGTGCTGTGCCACTGCAGCCTTTGCTCTGGTGGAGCTCCTGCTGACCCGCTGCACGCCATGAATGGATGCTGCTCTACGCTCACTCTCTCATACATTTCCCTTTTTCACCTAATCCTGTTTTTATGCTTGGTTTTACATCCAAATAATCAATATAATTTAGGCCCATTCTGCAGTACTAACGCAACCTTGCTTATTCAGAGAAAACCCAAACCCTATTGACTTCAAAAACGGTGGGATTGAATCCTTGATCCCATTGAAACCAATGACAAAACCTGTATTGATTTCAGTGGAAGCAGGATCAGGTCCTTGATGTTAGCAATTTGTTTATGTCAGAGGGCTGATCCTACAAGAAATGAAAGAAAGCATTTGATCTGCTGGCAGGAAATCAGGTCTGCTCCCCAAAATTCAAAGGCAAAATTCCCAGTTAACTTGTGGTGGATCTCCTGTACGCTCGGGGTTTATCATCGTGGCATGGCGTGGTAGGATGCCTGCGTAATTTTGTCTGGACCAGCATAAAGCTGGTCCTCCTGGGAGCATTCAAATGAGCACATCTATAAATGTAGCACAGCAAAATGAGCTACTTTTGCCACTCTCGCTTTTCCCGAGCCCGGTACAATCCATTTCTGTGACGACAGTTTTCTGCCCCATACGCATCCAATACTGCTCTTTTATTTTAAGGCTGAGAAAATCTTCCCTTTAAGCTCACGCTGAGCATCAAATTGGACTCCACTTGCAGCTGAACATCTTGGCTGTTTCTTCCTTTCCTCCATCAGCTCCGGTATATTTTATGTAGAATTCTCTCTGTTAATGAAACTTGCTTTTCCTCTCTCTTCACTTTCCAGTTTTGTATTAGTGTTACTGAATCCACCAGACTTGCCGCATTTCAAAACTGTGCAAAAGGGGGAGAAAAAGAATTGTTTTATTTTCCTCTGCAGTCTCCTATTTGGCCATTCTGCACAGACCCTGAATATACAACCTATTTTCATTTGTCTGTACAGTTTCTATTGCTATGCTAGAAAAAAAGTAGCTTGAAAAGTCAGGCTTAAACACACATCTTGGTTGCTTTTGTGTTGCATCCAAGAGGGCTTGTGTTTTAGCTTTAGAAATTGTGAGGTTTTAGCAGCTGCTTCGACTTTATTCCCCTGGAGGTGCCTGACAGTCACTATGTGGAAGACGCAGCATCGGTGCTACACCTGAGTGCGTGAGTTTGCTCTGTCTGCCCTGAGTCCTAACGAACTTATAACATTCATAAAGTGCTAGAAATGCTCCAAATAACTTTGTATGATCCAGAAGCAGTTTCTCCACCTGGAGGGAAGACAGCACAGAGGTGCGACTGAAAAGCTGCAAGTGACTCTTAAGACGTGGCTAAAGGTTGGTGTCACCAGATTTACACTGTGCTTGTTTCATGATGCATGTCCCAGTTTACTAATTTTCACAAACAGCTTTTGCCTAAATGTAAAAATCAATGAAGACATTTTCGATGCTAAGAAACCTATTTATTTAAAAGAAATAAAAACTGAAATAGCAATAAAGATTTTTATCAAGCTTTATGGTGGGATTTATCATTTATAACTTGGGTGATCGTGTGCAGCCGTACAATGTGGTGTTTGCTCTGAAATCAGCTGAAGTGGGTAAGTGGAGAACCTGGTAAAAACTCCTGCACAAATTAATCTGAAAACTCTACAGAAGCAGAAAACTAGCATAAGTTAAGGAAGAGAATAAAGCAATTATATTAATGTTATGTATCTGAGCTCTCACAATAACATCCTGCAATATGCACGCTGCATTTGTATCTATTTGAACTCAAAAAAAAAATTATTGCTGCTTTTCTCCCTTTCTGCTCTGCATTGAGTTGTTTCAACAGTAAGAATGGTTGCAGTGGCAGCATGAAAAAATAAGTGAATTTTATATGCTATCTCTTTCTTGAAGTCAGCCGTCAGTAAGCGGTGAGGAGGGCATGATTCTGACATGATGTTTTGACGTGTAACTGTGAAGGTTGAGGCGGTCTTTTATTAAAACTTGTGAACTTCAGTAAATTTTAAACAAAACTGTGATTTAATGTCTTGAAGTGCGAGATGGCACAAACTCATTAATTTTTGGTGATAAACCGCGCTGCGTGCGATGGGCTGAGCGCCACGCTCTGGACTTACTCCCTGTAAACAGTAAAAATACGATAACTGCTTAAAGTAACTGATGGGGTCTTTAGCAACACAAGGTTCTTGGCTTTCATGACCTAAAAAGGTTCATTATAGCAGAGGAGGGCTGGCGTCGAGCCCCGCGGCTCTGGCAGCTCTGCGCGGGGAGGGTCACTCTGGGCGCAGGGAGGGAGGTGAAAAGCGAAGCCAATTCCAAGCGGCAGCTTTTTCTCCCCGCTGCGCGCCCGGGTGGCGCTGATGGAAACGGCTCCGGGGGGTGCAGGGGGAGAGGGACCGGGCCATAAAAAACTTTGCACGGCAGCAGTAAAAGAAGAGACACTTGGAGATGGGTGGAGAGCTGGTGGCTGCGACACAGACAAGGAGGGAGCAGCGAGCCCTGCAGCCCCGGGCGGGACCTCTGCTGGTCTCTGTCCGTCTCGGGGCAGGCAGAGTGCTTGACCACATGGCAAAGATGCCTCAGACATGAGGAGAGGGCTGTCGGATGAAAGGTGTTATAACCCAAAACCCCGGATAAGCTGTACGTATAAGAGCACACAAGGATCTTACGTTACCTCCAGCCTTTAATTATCTGACTGAATCTGGCCTAACCTGTTTATCTTCCGAGCATTACTCACTAGGCTCTGGCAGGAGGAGGTGTCAGAGGAATACAGGACAGGTTTGGAACCAACACCTTTGCCAGTTGAACTGGCAGGAGTTGAAGCTTAATCATGGGCAGAAACAGGGAGAGGAGGGGAGGGCGTGAGTGGGGGGGGGGTGTTTCCCCCTTCCCAGTCTGTCCCTCCATAATGGATCCAGATGATTCCAACTCCTGCCCTCTCCAGCCAAGGTAAGCCATCTCCTCTCCCAGCATTCCCCTCCCATTCCCCAAATTCAATAGGCCAACTCCACCTATGGTTAAGGATGCCAGGTTTGAGTTCTGTGGCAGGAGCTTGGCTGCTGGAACTGTCTTCTTGAGTATGGAGATATAGCAGCATCTGTCAGAAAATCTATGTGAAAACAGTACCGGTGCCAGCAAGTGGAAACTGTAGCTTTCTAATCAGCTACATTTGATTTGGTTTGATATATTTAACTTCTTTTTTCTCCCACGGTTGGCAAATGTGTTATTCTTCTACAGAAATAAAAACAACCTGCAATTTACTGGATTGCTTTACACGGTCTTGGTGCAAAGAAGTGTATGTCATTATGACATCTGATACCTTTCAGTGTCATTGTCTTCACCATGTGAGGGATGGAAAGTCTATTTTTTTCCTCCTACTTCATCAGGGTTGGTTCACTGTTATGGGGGTACTGGGCAGACCCAGCTCAAATTTGTCTCCATCCGGAGTCTGGGTCATTCGGAAACTCTAATCCTTAACTAAAAGGAAATTATAAAAATACCCATGAAATTAATTTTCACATCTGCAGTTGGAATTAATAATGGCAACCAGAGTGGCATCCTATTTCAGCTCCCTTGAGGTGACTAACAGTCCTGGTCATTAATATAATCCCAACCACCAGAGGAATTCACTGTCTGAGGGATCTACCATGAAAAACAAATGATCCCCAGAGCTATGCCTGAACAACGGAAAATGGCTTTAGTCATGTATTAGTCATTTTATCACAAGATTGTATTTTTGTGCTGGGAAGTTTGTGCTCTGATATTAAAAGAGAACAGAACAGAACAACAGCATTTGACTTGGTAATTTTCACACAGGGTTTGATTATGTCTGAGCTTCTTCGCTTTAGAAGGATGTGTGTAAATGACTAAGAGCACTAAATGAAGTCTCCTAAGTGTGAGGCTTTCTCATGCAAAGTTCACATGCATTTATTACTGTCTGTGCTTAGCACCAGTCCTGCATATATCTGTTGGTGAGGCTTGTACTTCATCTTGATAAGGGAGTGGCCTACCGCTAAAATGCTGCTTGAATTTCCCCGTTTCTGCTTTTCTGCCTTAATTGCAAGGGATGAAATGTGTCAAGTGTCTGCTTCACTCGGCTGGGAATCACGGCACTGCCTCTGCAATTTCCCAGCCTTCAAAGATGACATGCAGCTCGCAAACTATAAAGCTAAGCGACTGCTCGGTGGCTCTGAGCTGCCTTCAAAAGCCATTTGCTTCTAGCAGTGGAGCAGCACTAGGACTTCAAGCAGGGCACAGAATAGGTGTGCACTCGAATCCCTTAGCGGAACCATCTTTCAGAAGGAGTTCCTCTAATTATGTTTATTTAATCCTGCCCTAATGGCCCCACGTGATACGCTCTGAGCGTCTGAAATGTTCCAGCTTTATTCTGCTGTGCTCTAAAGACCAGGTTGGAATGTGAGAAGCAAAAAAACTGCTCCCTCTGCCCCAGGAGCCATCTGCTCAGGGTGTGAGCGCATTTCTACAGTCACTTATAAGAAAGTCTCTTGCCTCTTCTTAAACATCTCATCTTCTGAGGTGTTTTTTTTTTAAGACAATACACACCTATCACACACTTACTGCGTGTATTGTTCTGGGAGACACTAATAGCCTCGTGGTGATGCTGAAGAGGCCTTTCTGTGCATGAAGTTTTTTAGTTCTGTATTTACTATGTCATACAAAGGGCCTTAAAGTTCTATAGCAATGGTGCAGCACAAGAATTAGACTTAGAGAGAGAGAGAGCTGGAGATACAGGCTTGTCTCCCTGTAATTTGTACAGAGATTTCAGCCACAGCTTTTTCCTCTCCATTTAGAGCAGTTACTAGGATCAGTTACTGTGAATGTAGCTTGTGTTATTCCCTGTGGAGTAGGAGACAGGTAGGGCAGTTTCTCTCTTTATTCTTTCTGTCCTCTCTACAGATTTACACCTTTTATAGCTGTTAAGGTAACTACCAAACTACTTTGAGACTGGCCTCGTGCAGTGGCAGGCTAGCACTTTCTGGTGTTAGTTTAGCCCCAGCAGGTTTAGATTCCATCCCCTGCAGTCTCTTCTAACAGGGATTCATTTTTTTCATCTGCCTGAAATTCAAGTTTCAGCCTGAAGTTGATTCCAGCAGCACTTGGCTAAGTCTTTTTGTAAGAGATGGTCCAAAATCAAGCATTAAGAGCCACTAATAAGAGGGGTGATATACCATAAAGTTTCTGTAGTTTTCCAGATGACTCAAATAGGCTGCTATTAGTAAATCTAGCCTTGCAAATTTTAAGGAAAGACACCCATCATGCCACATTATTCTGCAAGTACAGCTGGGAGTGAAAGGCCAACTGTAGCTGGATGGGCACTTTCTCAGTGAAGAACTGGGATACCCACACCTTCCTATCACCAAAATTAAACAGGTCAGTACAAAAAGGTGCACTTAACTCCACAAAGGTCATGAAGTGCCTTTAGTTTCATGGGTCAAGCTACCACATGTGAACCCTGATGCCTGGTCACTGCACTGCTACATAACATTCCCGGTATTAGAAAGAATTTGCACCACCATGTCAACTCACTCCAGGAGTTGCCAGCTGCACAGATTAATTTTTAACCTCCTTTTCGTTTTCCAGGGCTGAGGCAGATGAGTAAACACTTCACACCAAACCTCAGCTGGGCAAACCGTTGTTGGATCAGCAGAGGTGACAGTTCCTGAGGGTCCATCCTGTCATTTCCCAGACCACCCCCTTCTCAATTTGTATGTCTTCATAGGAGTTTCATTTTGCCTGCTGGCCAGACACCCAGCATGAATCCCTCTGGTGCCTGCTTGCAGCAAAGGTGCTGCAAAACTTCAGTTACCGTAGAAGAGGAGGGCTGCTACAGGATTTCCTCAAGGGGGAAAAAAAAAAAAAAAAGAAGTTCAGTTTTAGGCTTCTGGTGGGTTCTCTGAAAGATAACTAAACTTTGCATACGTCGCTATCTGGAACATGATCTTGGGGTCAGAAGTACAAGCATGCAAAGAGTCTGCAGGAGCGAGAATGACACGTAACTCCCTTCATTATCTCCACTATCACCTGCTTTAGAAATACCCAGATTTGGAGAGGGTCATCCTACCTTTTTTAGACTCAGATGGTAACTGGCAGGGATAGAAGCAGGGCTTCCAACCAGGAGCATTACCTTCTTCACCATTTGAAACATAAAAATGGGGTTAAATGCCCTGAATGTTAGTCCTGCAAACCCAGGCTGGGTGTCTGAAGGCCAAAGATCCAGCACTGCCACCCAGACTGAAAGTCTGATGACAAGAATCTGGTAGAAAACTGTCTTTCACTAGTTAGCAGATAAGTAATGATGCTACATAAGAATTTTACCTTATTTGAGGTTGGATAAAAGCAGAGGAATTTTTTCAGCATTTGTCCCTTTGTTTGGGAATTTCAATAAGAACTTGCTGTCCCTCCTCTGTTTCACAAGTCCCCTGACTAATATACTGGGATGTGTGAAAATATTGTTTTGACTTTATAGCCAGAGCTGCAAAGTCCAAATCCAAACTTCTTTAGAGGCTTGGAGTGGTTGGGGCAAGGGCAAAACTGCAAAAATGAAGATGAGATGTGGGAAACTTTCTCTGAGGAGGGAACACCTGTAGCACATCAGTGCTCTTCAGCATCACCAGCCAGCTAGTAGTGAAAAGATACAAGAAAAGTGTTTAGTGCATCAGATTTTCTGGTTAGGAGCAATTTTCATCACCGTGCTTCCAAATTAATAAGATATGAAAAAAATATACAGTATCCTGGATAAGTGTAGCTATTGGTTTCCCCCGAAAACTGAGCAGAAAACTCTGGCATGGGGCATCAGTTAGGAAAGCAGGCTGCAGGATAAAACTAAGAGGAAAAGAGTGGTACCTGGTACTTAATTTTACCTCATTTTAGGTAATTTCTTCACAGTTTTTCATATTTCTTTCCTCTTTCTTCACAGTTCATACTGTGAATTAACCATGTATTTTTCTGGAAAATATAAGAGCTGGTCAGGAGGAAGGAGCCATCTGATTCCCTTTGGCTATCAACCCTGCAGAAAGCATGTGCTCTAAGAGTTTTAATGAAACATTTCATTAGGACAGAATACAGACTGCCCCACTGTACAGCACTCACGAGTGTCCAGTCATGTTCAATTCAAGGACTTTGTGGTAAACACAATATCTGTAACACAGAACAATTAAAGTCATTCTCACCACAGCTGAGCTTGACTCGTGCAGTGAATGTTGTATCAAGACTGTGATGATCTGACAGTTTTAGGAATAAACCTTTCAAAGAAGAGAAGACATTGATAAAAAATTGAGGTGCCACAGAAAAGGCCAGATGTTCAACTTCTAGGTCTTTAAAGGGCATGCAAATTTTTTCCTCATGACTGAATGTGCATATTACCCATTGATGTGATCACTTATGCATCCAGCTCATCATCTGAATAGGCAAATATCCTATCTTCTGCAGCAACCATACTCAGAATTTAATGCAAAATTCATTCTTTTTGAAAATCAGTCCCCTAGAACACAATGGTAAATCATGCACGATGAAGTGATATGAAGAGAAATGCTGCACCCCTCTTCTGAGGTCTTTATTTCTTTTCTCTAGAAAAATGTCTCCACCTTGATGCTGAAAGCCACAATTATTATTTCTTCATAGTCACACTGTGTCACTGCTCAGTGGCTCACATCATTGATTGGGCTCCATTATGCTAAATTCTAGAATGCCCATGGAGCTAAATATAAAGCAGGAGACAACAGATACAAAAATAGACGTGGACCACAAGGTAACCATGAGCCACAGTAACACCCTGCAGTAGATTTGTCTTCCAAAGGTGCAGTGAAGCAGGGCTGGGGTGAGTCAGAACATGACAGAAGATCACAAAGGACAAATGGTTAGTGGTGGTTCTCACATCACTGAATTACCACCATTGAAATAATTATCCTGCCCCATGCTAGATGACACGACAGCTTTCACATAACCCATGAATGAATGACATGGAAAAAGGAGGGTTCTGATGCCTCTTGATAAGCTTACTTGTTCTTTTTTTTTTTTTTTCCTTTTTTCTTAAAAAAGGTAAGATTAGTCTTCCAGAAACTGTCAGTTCTCAGCTCTGCCATGGCATTTTGACTTGCCTCTCATTTCCTGGCAGATCCAACTGTTATGGGATTCCTTGCCCACTTCCTTTCCAACCACACAATGTTTATAGTCATCAGGTTTGAACAAACAGAACAAATTGAATTGCAGATAATATGTAATATAATATAATATAATAATATACATGAAATGCACTTTTACATTTGTATATCAGCTTGTTAGCAGCAATACTGACCTTAACAAGGATTGCTTAGAATCCCGTCTCCAGGCACCAGCAACCTTAAGTCTCTTTGGTATGGAAAGATGCTTTCCATTCATATTATGACCCACTGTATTTAGCTGTTCTCTCATACACAGCGACAGATGTATGTAAGAAAAGATATGTAGGAAAGCAAACCTGCCATGATTATCTGTCTCTTACAATGAATGCTTACTCAGGAAGACAAAATACTCTTCGCCTCGCCAGGAAAACCTAAGCTGTGTTATGTACACAAATAACATGCCTGTAGTTTTGGTGCCATAAAACATAAATCATAATTTAGCCCTCTGCAAATAGCCTCTCTGCACTGAACTGCTGTGCCACATTCCCTGAGGTCCACCTTCTTGGGAAGAGATGAGCAGAACTGGAGGAGGCGGTGAGGGGAACCGCGGCGCTCCTAGGGCCGATCTTTGCCCCTGCCACCCCACATCATTTCTGCAAACATGAGACTGGGAACAAACTGGGATGAAATCTGAATGAGGTTTGTTGGTTTTGTTGTTGTTTTTTTTGTTGTTTTGTTTTGGTTTTTTTTCAGGTAGTGTCAATGCAATGCGTGCTTTCCTCTTTTTTAAAGGGTTATAGGAATTCTGGATCCGTGTCAGGACTGTGATCCCCTGTGCAGAATGGAAAAGGATTTTTAATGAAAACAAGCTTCAGTTGTGAATATTTTAATACAGTGCCCAAGTGGTAACAGGATGATAAAGTTTTGATAGGCCTGGTATTGGCTTTTATTTTTTTAAGGGGGAACTCCTCTCTCACTAACAGAAAAAGCGTTTTTAATGCCAACATCAATATAAAGTGCTGCTGGGACTTTTATATCTTTTCAATATCAGGCTTGTGTTCAAGGAGCAAAAATAAATGCAATGTTCACAACCATTTGATATTATGGCTGAACAGCTTTCAAAAAGCTCTTACCATGTTTTTATGCACAAAGTATGATCTGGAGATTGGGGATGGAAAATGACGAAACTTGAGAGGAGGGGAAGCTTTTTGTTAATTTATAGATGCTAGCTGAAATGTTTAAGAGCAATCTTACCAGAGTCACAAAATGGTGTGCAGAGTTATTTTGCAAATAGCAGAATTTCTTCTTCTTTCTTTTTTTTTTCTTTTTTTTTTTTCCTGGCAACATCAATAAATTTGTTTGATGCACTTTAAATGTTTAATTAAAACATTATGTTAGCACATTTACTGTAAGTGATAAAAACACTTTGGAGGTGGTCTTAAAGCAATTGGTGGCTCTGAAATTGCTAGACATGCACTAGTAAATCAGATACAAAGTCCATAAATTGGAACGATTCTCTTTCAGGCCTGTGCCATTTCACAGATATTAAAGCTGCTTAATTTAATTCCTCAGTAATGTGGAATGTGTACAGCGGCTGATGTCACTTCTTCAGACTGATTGTTTAAGGTCATATAAACTCAGGCCTACAGAGCACAGGATAGAAATTCCCTCTTATATTAATACTGTTTATAATTCAGTTCTCCTTCAATCCCTTAATCAGAAAAGAAATGTTTATTGTGTGATATTGCTATAAAATAAGTAGGAATTGTAATGAGTATTTGAAAAAGTAGAAAGAATATACACTAAGTCACAGCTACTGGCACCAACCGTCTCCTCTTTTTAAGCAGCCTTGTTCAACTTAAAAGAAAAAACTTGCTTTTAATGCAAAGCAGTCATTTTTATATATGGACTTCAACTCTATTTTGTAAAGTACAAAGTACAAAAGAGAAGTCGAAGCGACTGTAAACTGTTCCTTGCGAATGACTTTGTTCCCCAGCAAGCGGCACCGGCCCATATTTACTAGATGAGATCTATAACCAACCAAAGTCAATGGGTGTTTTGCTGCTTCCTCCCATTAGAAGGGCTCATGCCTTTAGGAATTGCATAGGTAGCATCTTCAGCAATATGCAAGGGATAGCATCAGCTGCTCCACCGCTGCTTTAATACCTGCATTCAAAACACAATAGTAATAAAAGCTTCAGAACAAATTATTACGATTGGCTTCTTTGCCTACGTTGGAAATCCTTACTGAATCAAATTAATACAGAATATAAACATCACAATTAGATTTCACCAAGATGAGCAAAGAATGAATCTTTCTCCTTCGGCTAAGAAAGTAGATTTTCTTGAGAAATCTCTGAGTCAGCATTTCTTGCAAGATGAACCTTTTTCCCCTTCCCCCAACAATGTCAATAGCTGAGAAGTCAATGATTTCCAAGGATGTCACGGATAACTTGCAATAGGAAAGGTAAAAGTTCACTCATTTTGATGTGTACATAACCCATTTCAGTCATCTTTAACAATATGTAACGTGAAATTCTTAGCATGGAAAACTTGACTAGATGTCATGTCCCCTACTCGTAAAAAAGCTGTGTGACAAGTTTATCCCAGGATGCAGGACAAAAAAAAATTAGCTCTATTAGAGGCTCGACGCTGGAGCAGCAGGAGCTCTTCATGGATTGCTTTGCTGCAGGAGCCACGGGGTAGATGGTTTCTTGACATGAAGGTTTCCAGGGCTATGAATACTTTTCTTTTTTATTCTTTGCAGTGTCTAGTACCACAGAGTCCTCTCTCAAGGCTGAGATCAATGCCACGCAAGGGATAAAGCAGCAGTGCACAACACATGCTGATGTTGGTGATGTCAGAGGAGTGTGTTGGTGAAAATGATACTGTCATCTTCAGCGTGTTTTTAATTCATATCTGCTCTCTTTCCTGATGAAACCACGTTTTTACCAGCAGCATGAGGTAGAATGGATTTTTATCTCTCATGCATCAACTGAGTTATCAGCACGTTCTAATTACACTGTGTTGTGAGAAGCAGCGAGAGCACAGCTGGATTTTCCAATTCCAGATCTGAGGTGTCTGCAAGGCAGACATTTAAGAAAATAACTAGATACTGAGGCTCATTAGACCATGTAATATTTAAAGTAGAGTTGAATTTGTCTCATGAACTCTGTCCTGTGTGGTCAAATTCCAACTGAATGTCTGCCTGCCCTACTATTAATCACTTTTTGGATTAAGAGACAAAATCACCTCTCCAACATTCTTAGGCAAATGTGTGTTTTTTCCATAAACAAACAAAGAAATCAAAACTATTTATCTTAGCTTGTTGATTTGTCCAAGTTATCTCATCCCAGATCTAATGACTATCCCAAATATTAACAGGAAAATTTCCCTGTAACAGCTGCACCTATTTTAAAGATGTTATTTTCTTCAGTCTTATGTTGTACTGGTTGCAGTCGTTAATGGTTAAAGGGCAGCAAAGGAGTACAGCCTGGGCAATCTCACCCATCTTCCCCCGACCTACTTTAGATTCTCATAACTGTCAAAAGAAACAGAGAAACCAACTGTTGCCACACATAGTGAGACCTTCATTAATAAACTCTGACAAAACCCCGTCAAGCTTTAAAGTCATTTTCAGCAGAAATTAATGCTGTGTAGTAGAGTCATTTTCAGAAGAAAATAACTAAGTGCTGGAGTAATTTATGTCACCATTTCCAAAAGGAAGAATACTTGATTCTGTCTTTGTGATAAAGAGTATTCATAACTCAAAAATTAACCTCAGATCGTGGCAGCTCAAATTTGGTCATTATGCCTCATATTAAAAAAAAAAAAAAAAACCAGAACATTTAGTATCAAATACCAGCCCAACCAGAGTCTAATGTTCCTGTACTGCACAAATATCATGAGGTGTGTTCACAAGTCAAGATCTGTACTGAGGATTTTGATAATGTATAGCCATCATATACATACATATACATCATATGACATTTACACTTGTCATAGAGTAAAATGCTCTACTTAAGCATCAATATTTGTATATAACTGAGCACATCAGTCCTCAAGGTAAGCTTAAGGCCCTCAGGATTTTTTTTTCCTTTATTTTTTTTTTTTGTGGAAAACTACATTTTTAAACAGTTTTGATATTTCATAATATAGTTTGTGACAGGGCTATTTCACCATTCACGAACGTGGGCTGCGGTGTCATCACATAGTCCCTAACACCGTGTCAGTGTGAGTCTACGGAGAAGGCATCAAGATGTCAACATATTCCGAAAGGGGAAAGAGTGTCAGGGCAAGTTTACTGAGACACGGTGGCATGTGAGGAGGAAGAAAAATGAAGTGGTATCTGTGGTTGTACAACACTGCCAGACAAAGACACGCTCATCCCAGAGGACTTTTAAGAAGCATGTGCAGTATTCAGGAGGCAGCAATCAGGTAACTGGGATATTTTCAAGTATTAAGGAAAATTTAGCTTTAAAGTAGTTTTTTTGTGCTAAAATACCTGATTTAAAACCAGAAGTCTCACAGTAGTAAGAGCAGGTGATTGGAAAATGATGCAGTAATGTGTGTTAAAGAAGAGGAAAGATGAACAGTCTGTTGGGATGTGCAATACTGTCCTCCTAACCACCCTCCTAATGCTGAGGAATGTCTTGAGAGGTTTCCTTCCTGCCTTTTCCTGGTCAGTGGAGTGTGCAGCATCCTCCTAAAGGATCTGCACAACATGTGGGAGGCTCAGAACAGCAGCCAGCAACACCAGGCAAGAGTCTTCTCCTGGAACCAAAGGACCACATACATCACACCATCAGCTCACAAACAGTGCTCGTGGTGCATGGTGGTACCCACTGATTTCACAGAGTTGGTTTGGGATCACTAAAGGCAGATTGAAAGGTTCATTTGTGCTCGAGCAGCTGGCCAAAGCCCTCAGGGGTGCACAGCTTCACCAGTCTCTGCAAGAGTTTGTCTTTCCTCACCCCAACCACGTTCCATAAAATATTCAGCCCTGCTACTCCCCTTCCCACGTGCTGCCTCCTCTCCCAGCTGTGCCGAGCATCGTCCAGTGCTGTGAACAGGATGGCTTTCTATAGCCCTGTTCCTTGGAAAGGACACCCCACCATTTCAGGAGTGCAGCTCTGTGGTGTTGAGTTACATTTTTTAGCCTAGACATCTGGAATGTATCATATAGAGGCCAGATTTGAGGAGTATCTTCATTTTATGCTGCCTGCAGGAAGGAGGAAGGCAGAGGATTCACATTGCTGCAGCGCAGATGAGCTCTAATTACTTTTTCTGTAATTAGTGGATGATGTAAAGGTGCATGTTATCATATGGTCCATCAAAGCCCTTTTTGACCCTCAGTAAGGAAGTTCCTCCATCAACATTCTTTGGGTCAGAGCAAAACTGAGATGAAGGAATACAGATACATGCTTGCTGTGACCTGAATGGGACCAGGTTTCCATAGGTGCTTCCAAATTTTAGGAAAAGAAGCTTCTTTTCTTGAAGAGTCTTGAAGGTCAATTGTCTAAAGTGTTGAGGAAACTAAAATCCTGAGATTCAGAAAGCTTTAGGCCAGGGCAGGATTCCAAAGCACTCAGGTACCACACTCTTACTAGTAGTGCCAATATGTACCTAAATAAGGTGCTCCCTGCCCTCTCCCCAGCTGACAAATGGGACTCTGGATGTCCAACCACACTACTGGGTGTTGTGAAAATAAGAATAAAAACCATACAGGAAGTCTTACTGCTTTCATTTATCAGTGCAGAATGGAAAACAACCCAGAGTTCAGTGTAGCCAAACAGATGAAAGATGCAATTGTCCTGACCTTGGGTGGTGGTTTTTTTCCCACCCTTTTGCTCTGTTAGTGTGCTCTGCTTTCGAATGGAGGGATTTTCGTCATTACCACAGGCAAGGTCTCCTGGGCACCGAGCTGCTGCCGAGAGCAGCGAAGCCAAACCCACCACTGGTGCAACTCCACCAAAGCTCCCAGCCTCACAGAAGGGACTAATTTGGCCTTGTGTATTTTGAATAAATTGTTAACTCTTCTCGGCATGAAGAAGTGATTATTGAAAAGTTTGCCTTCACATACAAATGCAAATGACAGTCGAAGAACACGTGAATGTTAATCTTCCAAACCAAGTACGTAGACAAATGCTAGTCATTAGAAACATTTCCGTGCATTTATATTAGGCTGTCCTCTAAAAGACTTTTCAGACAAATATGTCATCAAGATATTCAAAACCATGTAATCTTATCCAAAGTTTCATCTATCAACAGTACAGTTTTCATCTCTCGCAGCTGTGTGTCAGAATGTGCAGGCAGATTAGCCAGCTGATAGCAAGGGGGGAAGGGAAAGAGGGGCTCTGTCATCATCAAGAAATACTGCTGGGGAGAAGAGACTCTTGCTGCTGATTTTTTAAAAATCTCCCCAGGAACCCTTTCTGTGCAGGGATGCAGGGGATATTTGCAAAGACTTTAATTTTTTGAAGGGAGTCGGTGCTTGCCCCTGCTCGCAGCCCTCCCCCCGCTTCCCCTTCCCTGCAGAGAGTAAGTTCTCATAACAAAAAACATCCTGAGCACAATTGTGTATCTGGTGTCTGTGGCAAAGCGTCCCCCCTCCACGGCAGATGAATTCACCAGATTTCTTGTGCCTTCACAGGCCCGGAGAGAACAGGATAAAGCCCAAATCCAGATGGTTTTGAGTTCCAGCTGCACCCTTCACCTTCCTCAAAGGGCAAATCCCTACACAGGTTCCTCCCAGAGCCAGGGGGATCACTTGGGGGGGAAAAAAAAAAAAAAAAGTTTACCTTAACACTTTTCAGCAAATTCTGTAATTCTGTTGTTTCAAGGAGAGAGATGAATGATGACATATATGGGCTTCTGATAAAGATGAAAAGAGATAGGACTAAAACATACAGTAAAGCTCTGTGAAATGATGCCCCAATACGATATTCAATATGATGCCACTGTTGTCTATGAGACAATGTCTTTGAATCCATGCATATGAATTCGTGCATAATCTTTGAGTGTATTCATTTTTAAATACATTCTTTCAAGTGGATTTTAGCATTACTGAGGAGCTCTAGCTTGACAGCACTTGAAGAAAAATGTTTCCAAAATTGGGGAGAGTGGGGAGGTTTTTCAAAACCACAGAAGAGCAGCGAGGACTTAACATCACTTAAAATAGGCTCGTGATTTTCTGGGTATCTTTGAAACCTCTTTTAGAAGGGAAGCCCTAAATATCAGTGTTTGGTGACACAAATCGAGTACCTCAAATCCAATTTGTGTCAGACCGAATAGAATATTCAACATCTCTGAACATCACATTGTTCCAGCAAAACCAACTTCAGGTTTTGGGATTACATTTTTCTTTTTGTGCTTTTGACATGAAGGTTCCTCCTCCAGGGACAGACAGAAACAAGGACAGTGCTTATCCATTTGCCAGAAGTTCTGATTTCAGTGTGAAGGGGTATTTCAGCAGAAAGGAGCCTGCTTTGGTGGGGAGTCCTATGACATGGGCACCTCCCAGCACCAAGGACTGAAGCTGGTGTAGTCTGACTGATGTCAGTGTAGTCACCAAAGCATCTGTGGGGGTTGAGGCACAAGTCACCAAAGCCATATCTGAGGGAGCCAACCACTAAGGGAGGCAGACCTCTGTATCTTGCTCAGATTCCTCTGAGCTTATCTGGTTCCTTAACTTCAATACCAAATCAATCTTTTTAATGGGAGCATAATAGTTACCCTGTTTCTGTAACTTTCCCCTCAGCCTTTGAAATGTGCTTTGGAGCCACTTGACTGAAAAAAATAGTTAAAGAACAGAAAAAGAGCCTTTCCAAGCCAATATGGAAGTGTACTGGGAAGGGGAAGTTGGTTGTCCACTGAAACAAAACCCTTAAGTGCAAAAGCAAAATTTAACACCACTGGAACTGGAATTCCTTAAAGCTTCATTTGACAAACCCTCATTTTAAACTCAAAAGCATTTTTGAAATACTTGTGTCATTAATTCCTTGCTTGGAGAATTATCTTTGTTTCCTCTGAAGAGAAGTGGAAAACAAGTGGGAAGCAGGGTGGGAAGGGGAAGACACGTTATTTGATGCAACAAGACGTTGCTCCCAGCCTGGGGCTCGCTGCCCTCCCAGCAGAGCCCAGCCTGCCGGCTCTGTGCCCGGGCACACACGCCTGCCTGCCAGCCAAGGTCCACCAGGTCAAAAATCGGCTTTAGAGAGACTGCCCTGAGCTAGTGTTTACCTAGAGGAGCCATTGCAGCCTCTCAGGAAATAATCCACATTTCCAAACGAGCCTGTGTGCCCAAATATTTGTTTGCTAGTTAGATGGTAATGGCTCTAGAGTGGTGGTCACAGTCTTCTGGGGACAGTGTGCAACTTGTACAGCTATGCAGGGTTGGTGTACCAGGTGAGGTATTAATCTGGCTAGCTGAAATACTATGGTCTTTCCACATATCATTAATGTTGGCCCCAGTGCTGAACATTTTTAACACATGTACTTCAGGGTTGGTCAGTCAGCCCAGTCCCACAGAACAGATGTTTAGCCCAGAAAGGTCTACAGACCTTTCCCAATCCCATTTTTTTTTTTTGCTGGCCATGCTGCCAGACCAGCAGAAACCAGTGCAAGGCATGGGACCATGGCTGGAGGCTCTGGAGTTATGGCTTCAGCAGGCAAAGCAGGAGGAGAGTGAGTGATCTGCCAAAACAAGCAAGGGTGGTGTGGCTTTCAGAAGACAGGGGCATCGAGCAGCAGGGAGCAGAGCTTGCTGGAGTGGTTTTTAAAGATGGTTTAGGAAACTGGCTTTGATTTTAACAGCCGGTTCTACCAACAGAGACCAAACTGCCCCCGGCACAGCTCTGTCCTTTTTCTTCGCCTACACACCACCACAAGCCACAAAGCACTCACCAAGGCTGTATAACAAACTGAACTTCAAAAGACCAAAAGCCACAAAAAACATAATGTCCCACAAGAAGGGAGCAGGAGCATAGAGAGAGATAGTAGTAGTGATTTCCTCGGATTCCTTTCTATGAAAAGACAGAAGTGAGCAGCCAGGAGGTTATGATACACTTCCATGTCTTTTCTCAGTTCCCAGAGCCACTTTAGCTCCCCATAAGGGTACCCAGCTTCAACCAGGGGATACAGAAATACAGTGAGGGCTCAAAGTAATCATGCAGAGGATTTTTGCTTCCAGTGAGTGCTGGGAACCTCTCTCTGTCCTCACCAGAGCTGTCTTACAGAGGCAAGCAAACAACTAATGGCAGCCACACTGTGCTCCCACTGGTCATGGCCATCTCCTCTCTGCTCAGCTCTGAAGGACACCAACAGAACCTGGGAGGACCCACTCTAAGGATGATGCTCCCTCTCTCAGTCTTGTCATCAGGCTTTTTTATCATAAGGGCCTTGACTTTGCCTGTGCTTCCACTAGTAGCAGCATGGAGATTCCATTAAGGAATCTGCTCTTGGAGGCTTTTTGGAAAAAGCTGCCTGCAGAACAAGATGAGATTTCTGGGTGCACACTCCTGCCCCGTGCCCTGCTGCTCCCTTCAGCCGTGTTCACAGTCCCCCTCTCACAGGAGAAGAGAACACAAAGGTTGTTCTTTAGAGAAGGACATTTTCCCCCACGTGCAGTTTCACTGCACTAGTAGTGTCACTGGCAACGAGCAGGGTGTCATCTGCAGTTTGCACATCACAAGCCTAATCAAAACAGCTTTCCCCTTAACTCATAACAGACGGCATGTCCCTGAGATGGATTTGCCATTGGCTGGTTCCACTGCACAGCCCAGACTGAAACCAAAACAGGAAAAAACCAGCTCTGTGTGTAATCAGGGATGTGAACACCAACCCAGGAGTTGCACATCCCACACTAGACAAGCCAAGTCGTACAGAGATAACAAAAGTTCAATAACTCCTTCAGCAGATTGAGCTCTTGATTACTGCGAACAATCTGCTTCAAAGAGCTGCAGCCTTGCTGGTGGGGGTTCATTCACCCTTCCCTAAGCCAGGAGGCCACCTCTGATGCTGCACCGTGGGCTGGGAATCCTCCAAACACCTCCAGGGACTTGTGAAGGTACCTTCATGCTGGAGAGGATGTCTCTTCAGACGTGGTGAGCCCAACCTGCTTTCAGGAGGTTTTTCAGGCCAACAGAAGCACCTGAAGACTCAGAGAAAGATGACACTGCCAGATGGCACGGCCCAGGGAGAGGATGAAATGAAGGCTGTGGGGGATGCGCACACTGATTTCTCCAAAGACTTATAACCACGATGAGGAAAGAAATAGCTCTGCCACAAGAGAGTCTGATGAGAAAAGTCATTTGCTACTGAAATGTAATTTAAAAAATGTATTTAATACCACTTAACAACACGAGCCTGTAATACCCTCTTATCTAAACTGCTTGTGGATTACTTGCTTTTCACTTACTAACCTACCCACTAATTTCTACAAAAAATAAAAATACAGGTCAGGCTTTTGCTACCAGATTTAGTTATTTTACTAGCAGACAAAGATGAGCCAGAATGGTTATCAAGAAAAATAAGGGGGGAAAAGAGAATTGGGAAATCTTAGACATTGTATTAAAACAACAGTTTTTAGGGTGTTTGATTTACTATTCAACTGTGCACAGCTGCTGCTGTGAGAAATAGGAAGCATGCCAAGGGAAAGAGATGGGGGAAAAAAATTAACGGGTGGGGGAGGTTTGCAGAATCAACTGGTTAATGAGATATGAAATTTTTTATGAGTAAGCCCCTGCTGAAAAGCCCTTGTTTGTTTGAACCAGCTTACTGCTTACCCACTGACACGGCAGTTCGGGTTCTCTCTCCCAAGGACTTAATCACCAAATGCAAAATTTAGACGGCGTTTTGGGTTTTTTGTGCACTAGTTTAGATTCTCTGTGCTTCCCCCTCCTTATCTTGGTGCAAACTGTAACCTGCTGGGGTCCTGGCACACGTTTTCTCCTCTCTGCAGGCTGCAGTGCTCTGTGTGAAGGGGAGCACTTTCCACAGGGAGGGCAGTAAATGACTCGAATCCTACCATGGCTTAGGGAGGAATCTCAGCAGGGTGAGGTAAGAGATGTGGGTTTGAATGCCTTCAGGAGAGGACAGGAGGAAAGCAGTGCTCTCAGCATCCTGCCTCTCCCAGGCTGCTTCCATTTTCCCTGCAGCCCCTTAACAGAGCAGAGAAGAGCTTTCCTTTCTCCAAATCTAGGGGAAGGATCAAGTTTCAAATATCCATGGAAGATGCACAACCAGGATTTTTTTTTTTTTTTTGCACAACCAGGATTTTTTAAAGAGGAGTTCTCTCTGCTTGGTCCTGAGGAAGACCCCTAACTCTTTCAAAAATCCATACCTTCACTTGGCATTTCCTATAAGACCACTTAGGCAGTCCCCTGCTGACTGTCCTCATCTGTATGAATCCCATTCCTAGGGAATGAGCACTTTGCAGACACTTCACCTTGAAACCTAAGCACTAAAGGCAGGATTATTCAGCACCCTGAATTTAGGAACTGCTTTGCTGCCTCTTAATCTCTTTTCACATAACCTAACCCTTGTTTTGTATTTCAAGCGAAAAAATACTTCAGTCTCCTCAGAACAAGCTTGACTTCTTTGCAATGATTTCTTACATTATATTTTTCCCAGTTTCTCCTGTGAGAAGACCTGTCATACTTACAAATGTCTTTGCCACTGCTCGGTGTTTTTTCTAAGTATCAAAGTTTCAACAATTTTTGAGAAAAATAAATGTCCCAAATTCTCTAAAACCAAAACACAAACCCTGAGGTGTAGAGCTTAAGTTTGTGTCAAAGCCTGGTTTGTGATATTCCCCAGGAGGAGGGAACTGGCACCATCAGGAATCCTAGATTTCATCTTGGTTTACTCACTGGTGAAAATCTGATGCTGGAGAAACTTTTCAACCTGAACTGTTCGTTTGCAGTTGATTGATAAACTACCCAAAACAATGTTTTACTGTCGTGTAGATTCAACCATATCTGCAGCTATGAGGCAGCTAATAGGCTTGGCCCCAGTCTACTCCTTAGGATATTAATGAAGGGTTCTTTTCTAGAACCTGTTCAAATAAAAAGCAGTTAAACTGAGGGATTAGAGCAGTAGGCAGTGCTCTTTTACAGCAGCACCCTGTGAATGCCCCTGTTTGCATCTGCTGCACGGTCAGGAGAGTACCCATTGTGTCGGCACTCCAGAAGGCCTCACTGTAGAATATGAGACTTGGGAAAATCATCTGTGGGGATCTTATCTTGCATACCTAATTGAGATGTCAGGCCACTGCATTTAAACTATAACTTGCAGACTAATTAAAGGCAACAACTTAGTGCTTACCTAGGGATTCAGGGAGATTGCATGATGACCTGCCTGTGTTGTAAAGAAAGATTAAACAGACTGAACCAAACAATGCCTGTATTTTTCTGGTGATGCCTGATTTGGGGGAGTAATCCCACTTTATCCCCAAACATAAACCTTTTTGTTATTGAGAAGTATATAACCTACAGGTGCCTTATGAACCTTTTCACCTGGCTTTGATGTCCTAACAGTTACCAGCTTTAAGCTTGTTGTTTTCCTGTTTTATCTTTCCCTGAATTGTTTCCAAGCAGCTATCTGGTTAGTGGAAAGCCTCACTTTTCTTCAGAGAAAATGGCAAATCAAACAAGGTTTTAGACATGGTTTGCTTCCTTTTCTTTGCATATACGTATCATCTTTCAACTCCAAACTCTGATCTTTGCATTGAATAGCAGTATATGGGATAATCTGAAAACCAGCAGATCTGAAATGGCAAGTTAAAAACTTCGGGGTCACTGCTGGGACAAGAGGAAGAAGGAGGCAGTTTTCCTGTCTTCGTGAGGATGATGATGAGGCCTTGATTTCACATGGTGAGGAAGGAGGGAGGCAGACACTAAAAATAAAAAGCAGAAGTTTATTTGACAGTGTTATGAGGAGGGTAACGGGAGGCAAACATTTGACACTGACACACTGGAATGCTGTAAAAATTTAATTAGATAGGTACATTAGTCATAGCTGTATTAGGGGGTTCATACACTACATGCAAAAAAATGCATGCTCCAGTACAAAAGAAATATTTAAGTCCTTCCTGTAAATACCATTTCCCTCATTATTGGGAAATGTGGTCTCAGTGGGACCATTGACCATGTCATTGTATTTACAAAACTATGGTTAGAATGAGATTAACAGCATTTATGGGAAGGGTTTTCCTACACAGAGAATGATACCTATTATATAGGCAAGGCTGTGTAGCCGAGTGGCGAGGAAGGGGGCATATGTGGCTGCCATTTGGTTTAATGTAGGGTTTACTTCTGTGCTATTAAACTCTCTTTAATAGCCTCCTGTTCCCTTATGCAAGGGCTGTTGGTGAGCTCAGATGCACTGAAGCATGTCAAGAAGTCCTACAGCAGTTTTGCCTGCCCCTGGAAGCCACTGGGGTATGTTTTATGGCTTCACAGCTGTCCCAAGGAGAGCTCGACAGACTTGTTCACTCAGTCTGGGTAGTTAAAAAGAACCCCACAATTTGGTCCTTAAAAGGTGATCCTTTGGGACCAGGTTTATTTGGGAAGTTCATCTGAATCCAGTGCAGATCACTCCGGTTGGGACATCTCACAGCTCTCAGTATGTATCTGCATGACTGATTAAAAATTTTGATAACTTGCAAGATGGATGGGTGTTTTCTTAATTTTTAAGTTCCAGACAGATCCAAGATCTTGCAGGGAGTTACCTGGATTTCAACTACCCTCTTCTACTTCATGGTGAATCAATAAACTAGTTTAGTCCAAATATTTCCCACGTGCTTCATATGAAGAACTGGATTACTGTGGGGCTGCTCCAAAGGTTGCAGAACCCAAATCTTTGCAGAAAAGCTTTGGATGTCAAGGTGGTAAGCTAGTTCCAAAACAAAGAATAACTAAACCAGTTAGAAATCACAGTTGAAAGGATATGCTCAGCTATATTGCTGCATACTCACAATGCTCCCTACCTCATAGAATGTACTTGTGTCTTTTGTTGGGAAAAAAATTGCACATTTCAAGTAATTTGAAAGGATTTCTTTTCACAAAGCCCTGCAGGAAAGGAGTTTGGACCATTTCCCTTAGTTTTCTTTCCCTTCAGCTTTACTACATGTGGAAAATAAGATAACATTTTAATTTGACAATGTTCATTTAGTAGTAAATAAGCAAATAATTGGTCATGTTTTATTTTAAACAGTGTTGCAGTTGTAGTACCATGTGTGACATTCAAAAGTAATTATGAGATTGAGATACCGGATAGGAAAAGGATAAAAACAAAGGATGACTCAACCAAAATCATCTAATAGTTTGTGTTAATCAGTGTTTGGATTGTTCTGATGAATTTGATATCAATGCTACAGAAAAGGAGAAGGCTATACTGGTGATCAGTTCATTTCCCAAAATTCAATAAATTTGCAGAGGATACCATTGTCTGCAAGCACACAAAAAAGGAACATGTACAAATTCTGAGCAAGCCAATTGCAAGCCTAGAAAATCCCATGTGTAAATACCAGGAACTTATGCTGGGAAAGGGTGTGCATGAGTGTGTGTGTGCCCAGGACACACATAAAATAATGAATAGCAACCTGTGCTTTTGATCAAAACACCAAAATGTGGATCAAAATTCACCTTCAGTCTGGGGTTCTATTTACATAAATTGGACCAAAAAAAAAAAAAAAAAAAAAAAAAAAAAAAAAAAAAAAAAAAAAAAAAAAAAAAAAAAAAAAAAAAAGTCAGACAGGAAAGGGAAGGAAAATGAACTCCAAAACCACAATTTATATGAAGAAGACTCTTTGTTTTCTCAATCCTGAATAGAGAATCACGACCTCACAAAGAGACTTGCCCTTTACTGTCATGTTGGCTGCTTAAAATCAGTAGATCAGTCAGACCAACTGAATTGCTCTATCGGAAAGGATAACCAGCCAAATGACCACACATTGATTGCAAGGCAGATGCAAACACACATAATGTTTTTAAACAGGGGAAAAAAAAAAAAGCAAAAAAAAAAAAGCAGCTACCCTGCTCTTAAACATTTAAAACATCTCTTGTCAAGAGCATCTTCTAGGGCCAGCAGCACGATGGTAAAGCAAAGCTGAGAGTTCTGAATGATATCCGTAGCAAAATTTTAACATAGTAACATTATCATAACCAAGAAATTAGGTTTAAATAGTATGCAGCAACTTATACAAAGAAACAGACATACAAAGCATGAGAAAGAATAAAATGAGACTACAGCAGAGTGGTTTGGATGGAAGATGTGTAATAGCTGACTTGTTTTGGATGGTGTGCCCACCAACACCACCTCAGCAGACAGGGGGGATGAAATCAAAGTCCTAACACACAGTTTCTCAGTTTACTTGTCTGTTAATCACATTGATTTACTTTTAAGTTCTATTAAAACCAAAGCTCCCACTAACACACAAGCTGAAGTTGTTTAGTGACTTAAGAATTTAAGTCCCATTTGCAGAAGTCTGACAGACACTTTTGAAAATTGGATTCATAATTAGTAAACCAGACAACTGGACTCTTAAGATCATTAGAAAGATATTAGGTAGAAACTTCAAAGTCAATGGGATTTGTACACCTTAGTCATATAAGCTCCCCTGGAAATTTTCCCTTCATGCCAATCTGCATTCAAATAATTCTTCTTGCACTTGGCTATAGCGTGTTTGTCATGGCCACTGAGCACAATAAATCAAATCTCAAAAATCCAGTAGGGGTAGGAATTAAATAAATGTCTCTTTAAAAAAATTTATTTTCTAAAAGGTACAAGAATTTGTGATTATACCACAGAGAGCCAAAAAAAAAGTATCTTGTTAAATCAGACTGAAGTAGTTCCAGCTCATCCAGAGCCTGTTCCCAAGTGAGTGCTGGAAGATCAGAAGGCTGTGACCAGCAGAGCCTAGGCAGAAGCAGATGTTGTGTCCAACACAACATTCGTTGTGGAATTCAATAGCTGGTTTGGTGAATCATTTGAACTGGTCACTTGGGAAGGCAGTGCCAGCCTCGTTTATGCTAAGTTTGGACAGTCCGATGTTTGAACAGCATATTCACCTCTTACTGGAACAGAGAGGCTGTGTTTGTAAATAAGATGACAATTTGTACCATATTAGGGTCTTTTGCAACCAACAAAGCATTCCCATTTTCCATAGAAAAGGAACCATTTGCCTGGGAAGAAATATCATCTGGCAGTATTTCTGGAGCCATGTTTCAAAGAGAAATTTGAAGCCAGCCTTGTACAATGCACAGGCATTAATCACCAAAAGCGAGATGCTCATAAACAAAGTAATCCAAACCAGTAACACAAAGCCAGTTCTTCTCCCTCGCTGAGCACTGATCAGTGTGGAGCACCGGGAAAACTGGGGCCAATCCCCTTCACTGACAGGAAGGCACCTGGTCCCGCTGCCCGGGGATCAGCCTGTGCCCTTGCATCTCAGAGCAAGAGCAGAGTGTTGTTGAAACCTTCCGGCAGTGCAGAACATGAGCAAAGCCAAGGAGACTGGAACAACAGAAATAGCATCAAAGGAAGCAGAGAAAAATGTTAGCTGCCTGGTGGTGGAGCAGCAGGATGAACGGCTGTATTATCGGAGTGTCACCTGAGCGAACCGATCAATGCTATTAAGACTGAGTCAATCAGTGTCTGTGCAAGTATAGCAGTGCTAGAATGATGACAAATCTCTGGGTCCAAAGGGAGACATCCTTCACCTTGTTGAAAAGCAAGGAAGTGGCTGCTGTGATCAGTTTTGGCAAGCGTTCCTGATCCCTACCTGGGCCCTTCCCATCAGATGTCGGGTGCTGAAGCTTTATGACTTCCCACGTAATGGAGCTGCTGCCGTGCCCAGAGCCTGAGCTGCTGTGGGCACCAGTGTTGACTGCTGCTGTTTAACTAAAATGAATAATTACATATCTCCCTCTCAAGCTGATTGTTTCAATGATGTGAGAGGGAGCACACAAGAGAGATGCCACCAATAAGGGAGCTTTTAGCACAGCCAGCGTCACCTCTGAGGAAAACCAGACTGGAGGAATGAAGGGTGAACTCTGGTCCTGCCATCACTTCATGGCATTAGAGATGCTTAAATGGCATGAAAGGACCTTTTTCCAAGCCCATTTAATAGTCCAGTCTGAAAGCAATCTTCTCCTCTCTTGTTGCTGTTCTTCCCATGTCGCTCCTTCTTGGCATGATGCCTTTTCTCCCCCAAGCAGCAGCTGTGCACACTTGAATAGTAAATCAAACACCCTAAAAACTGTTGTTCCAAAATCTTTTCAGATCTTTCTCTCCTCTATTTCTGTTCTCTTTTTTCTTGCTAATGATTAAGCCAATTGGCTTTTTTTTTCTTTTTTTTTTTTTTTTTTTTAAATTTTAAATCTGGTATGAACTAATTTTGTGTTGCAAACAACTTGATGTATCACAATGTCTATCAGTGAAAGGACCCAGAGGTACATCGAGTTCATGTCCCATCAGTGTGTGAGTTGTTGGGGGGCCCATGGTGGGGGGCTTCACATTTCCTCTGAGAGCACATCCCAGATGATCTTGTGAAAGGCCAAAGACGATGGTAACAGTCTGAATATCCAGGAGATATAAATACACTCCACTCAGGGCTGATTTACACTAACCAGGGACCTGAGCCCAGCATCCTAAATGGCATTTGTTTTTATGGTTTCAAGACTATTTCCACAACAGAAATGCCTAGAGGATTAATATTGTAGAGGCAGGGATGAGGACAGAACAGCAAAATACCAGATAATTAGCATCATGCAGTATATCATACGTTTTTGTTGAACTCAACATCTATCACAGAGTAGCAGTGAGTTACTCCCTGGAAAAATGGGAACATTTTTTTTCCCCCCTTGAAATTAGATTTACGGAAGGTAACTCAGTTGACAGAAATGCCTGACTCCTGCTCAAAATAACTAGCAGCTTAACTGTTCCTGTATTTTGAAAACTATTGCAAGAAAATGATATTGCACCTTAAAAAAGATCCAATTTGGAAATAAATTAAAAAGGAAGTGTATAATTCTGGTAATGACCACGGATAACTTATCCCTTCAACATGTACATCTGTGAAAGGGATGTGATGGTAGAGCTTTGGCTGTGAAAATACAATGTATGCTTTATTACAAAGAAAACCACAGTTTGAAAACCAGGGAAAACTCTGATTCACCAGCATGACTCACACATGCACTATAGAGCCTGCAATCCCTTTAGCAAAGATTCAAGTCCAGCAGCATGTAAGTACTTGCAGAGAGAACATATTTTCCCTAAATGAGTGATCTTTTCAAGTGCCTTATCTCACTCTTTCTGAAGACAGTGGAAAATCTCTCACCGGAGTTTGGTAGAGGCCCCTTTAACGCAGGAGGAAAGTCGGTAGACACCATGTAAATATCCACAAAAATGACTCAAAGCCACCATCAAGATAATACTATCATAGGAGATGGGAAGTGAGATTTCTGAGAAGGCTGTTACAAGCCCAGGGAGGACCTGTTATGTTGGCTAGTGACTGACTGTGATTAGTAAAGCTGAACTTTTCAGGAAATGAATACTTCAGGGTTCCCACCTCGAGAGAGAATTTTGACATGTTCTCACTTCCAGTAAATGAAATTGAGAGGGGGTTGGAACTAGGTGATCCCTATGGTCCCTTCCAACTCAAACCATTCTATGAAATGTGCCTGAAAGCAAAAAAAAATATTCAGAGGATTTTTGGATGTCTTCAGAAAATAGAAACGACTAGACTGGAAAATACACCTGTTTGGAGGCAACAACACAGTTGGCTGCAGCATAAGGGAGTTCAAAGGATTTTCATATCCAGTGATGAAATATTTTTGTTACGTTACTCCAACTCCTGAGACCACTGGTCCAAGGGATTATAACAATGTGTAATACTGGAGCAACACAGTGAGGAGTCAGGCTGCTAGGGCTTGCTGCCTAACAGAGCATCCACGAGAGAAAAGAAACCTCTTTGAGGGGTAATTGCAAATCATTCTGTTTGCTGAGGCTACAAAAAGTGGTGTAACAATGTGCCTGGGCCTTAGAGGGAGGAACTCAAGGTACAGATGTAGGTAAACTCGTTTGTTCAACCCTCTCAAATATGTGGCTTCACTTTCAGAACTGCAAAGCCCCACGCTGCTCTCACTGAACCAGACTGGCAGGGAAAGGAACTGGGGTAGTGCTCCTAGTTTTCCAATCACAGCTGTACCCAACGCAAACATTTTTTTCCAGTGAAAATAAATACTGAAAGGTTTATTTTTAATACATTTAACATACTGGTATGTGAAAGAACACAGCTCTTAATTTTGTTTCTGATATTTTTTCCTTTGCTTTAGAATAGAAACTTTGAGTATATTTCGAAAATTCTCACAACGGAAGGAAACTGTCTCAGTTTAGCACACAAGGAACCTACACTCATCATTTCTGTCCATGTTTCTGTGGCTGTGTTGAAGCCACCTCTCTGACCTGGGTCTCCATGAAGCCATTAATTCTGTGTGATATGTTTCCCCATCTACATACCCTCTACCTGGGCACAACTGCTCAGCTCTACTGTCTGTGAACTGCAGGCTTTTTTTTTATATGGGCTCATTTTTCCATGGTTTTTGGACTCTAAATAACATCTTAACATGCCTCTCATTCACCCCTGAGAGTTCCAAACTGGCTGAAACCTTGTTTTTTGCTTGAGCTATGGGAGCATCAGGTCAGAGCTTATATTATGCACGGTAGCTTGGTGTTTCTCAGCAGGGAAGTCAGATGGAAGATAAAGTCAACCCAGAGCCTGCACACTCATGTCCTAACCGTGTTGTACTCATACAAAAGGTCATCTCAGTCCCATAAACTCCCATTCTTGTATTTCTCAGGCTAAGAAACTCCTCATTTGGTTTTCAGAGCTGCCTGGAGTCTTTCCATGCTGGAATTGCTTAACTCCGAAGCCGGTGGTGATCATTAATAAAATGTATTGCCTTCCCTTTCCATGCCACCAGCTAACTTGGTTTTGGACTTCAGAATATTATACATTACTTCTGAGTAAGAATAGAGACAGTCCTCTCCACTTCATAATATTAGGTTGGACCTGCAATCTTCTGAAAGGCTAGAATTGGAAAGTATTATTTATCTTGCTTAGAAAGAACAGATTAGTAACCGTGTATGAAGTGTGTATTAAAGTTAATTAATACCTGTGTGAAACCTCTACATAGGGAATTAGCATGAGACACTGAAAAGTTGTTCTTTTGTACTGTCTGAGAAGAGAGAGCTGCATTTCCCTCTTTGTGAGTGATAAACAGTCTGTACTCAGCATTCCTGGTTCTGTAGGTATTAGATCTATGGTTGACCAGAGAATGCCATAAAGCAGAACGGATTTATTTCATGTTTCATGTTACTTCTGGGGGAAGAGGGCAGGTGGAAAGTTGGACTAGTGGGAGATGCTATCTGAGGAATGCTGCACTCAATTTTGGTGGATTTTGCCTGGTGCTGCTCCCCTTCCTGGCACCCAGCTCGTGGCTTCTGTGGAGCAGTTACAACACAAATTGAGAAGTCGTGAGTGCAGACACCTGAACGTGAAGCTGTTCAGGACCATCTGGCAGCACAATCCGACACAGGGATGTCCAATGAGCTGGCATATTAAGGCACATTTGATTCTGTAGCCCATGAAAAAAAAAACCTATGGGATTAGAAACTGTGCTCTTCTCCAGCTAAGCAAACAAAACCCGATTTCTGCATCCCAAATGCCTATCTCTGGATCCTCAGCAAGATACTTCAACCATCTGAATGCCATTCTTCCATTTCACTGTCACCAGTGGCAAAAATGCAGTACAACAACCAGGGATGGTTTACCCCCATTTCTTTGCTGCTTCTGTGGTGACACTGTGAGCACTGTCCTTAAACACTGAGGAAACACTTATATGGTCAGTAGGATAACCTCCCATAGTCCTCTACTACCATTACACTACTCTGGCACCCAGAGCATTCTGAACAAGGACTTTCCCCTGGTGGGAAGAGAAGTGTTTTCCAGTGTTTCCATCCAGAGATTCCTCTCCTACGTTGCTGCATAATAAACTTGTTGTAAGAGGGATCTTGTTCAGATAGGCATATGCGTTTATGCTACAGGAATATTTGTTATATATAGATGAGATTGTGTGTTCTCCCCCACTGAGCTGGATCTTATCTCAAGGACACACCCCAAGAGAGAAGAGGGAGGAAGATATTCCATTCTGGGGCATCACAGGAGCAATTCCTCCCTGTTTCTATTTTGTTCCAGTACCAACAGCAGATACTCACACACCCCCATTCCTACATGGACTAGGTTGTGCTGTGGTGGTGCAATAGATGGTCTTTGTCTTTCTCCACCCACTGCTTTCTGTGTCTCAACCCAGTCTCACAGCAATCACAGAAGTGTCTGGCTGTCCCTCGTGCCTCCACAGGAGCTCACATTCCACAATCCAGCTCAGGTACTTGTGTTTCTGCATATGGATTCAGGGGAGTTATGAACATGAACCTGCACAGCAGGATGAGAGAAGAACACACAAAGAGAAAGTATTTAAAAAAACCCCAACAACAATGAACATTTAGAATAAATTGCAAATAGAGGTGCATAATTTGTGGTTAGAGAGAATGAGTGCTAGTCATTATTCAGTCCCACTCATTTCTTTCCTCCAAATATACGTATGAAAGTCAGGAACAAATAATATTTTTACAAACAGGGAGGAGGTTTTCTTTTTAAAATTAGATTATGTTAAAAAATAATCTAAGATGACTGGAGTGAGATTGTACCTATAAGGAGAAATTACTATACAGCCAAGTGAATCATTTATCCAAATATAATGTATAACTTCTCAGCAAACAAAAGCCAGACATATGAAGGGTGAATTGTTTACAATAGAGAGTTACATATTAAAATGTATGTATAATTGTAACCTTCTGTTAACACCCTCTTGAAGAGAAGAAACACCAGTTGCAGGCTTTAAAATGCTGTGTCTTAACTATGCTCAGTGAAGAGCTCTGTATGTAATGAGAGCAGCATACAGAGAAGGGATTCTTGCAGATAAAAAAAAATAAAATAAAACAAAATAAAATAAAATAAAAAGAAGGAAAAACAGCTCCTACAAAAGTTTTTAGCAGAAGTTGCTCCATCTTCATTTGTCTGTATCAAAGGAATTCATTGTCATCTCCAGAGACAAACTTGAGGGAAAGAAAACGTGCTTTATTGAAAGCAAGACTTATGATTTAATCTGATCTCACCAGAATTTCATTCTAAATCTAAAAAGGTTTCCCTGGTGACATCACACTATGCATGATGTTCTCAGCCCACAGGCATCCATTGTGAGCTCTAGAAGAAACTTGGCCTTAGTTGGGAATGGCAAAACACACACGTTTTGGAGGTCTGATGAGAGATCTTCCATCTCTGATACTAAAAGAAGCCCAGAAAATTGGCCTGGATTTACACTGATTGCCTCTACCTCCTCTAGAAAACCATCAGAGACATGGAAACAGAGGCCTTTGTTTGCACCAGGCTCTTTTCCAAAACCCTTGGACAGAACATGGCAAAAGAGAGTAACTGTGAGGTCTTCTATGGTTTAACCAATGCAACCACCACAAACAACTCCTCAAAGTGGTACAGAAAGCAAAGAAATCAGATTTCTACCTCTCTTGCCATTAAGAAATTGATTAGAAGAGCCTTCTCATCGCTAATGAAACCTGAGGGGAATGAGAACAGAGGAAGAACAAAGAATCCCTTGAACAATAGATGCCCATTTCACCACAGGCTGCTTATGCCCCCTTCAATCCCACAATAGTAAGTCCCCTTACTCTGTTCCACCAAGAATCCCCTAAATAGCCTTCTTTGTGTATTTACTGCCCTTTGTATGCTCACATAAATCTGCCAATACAGCCAAACCCCAACTATTTTCCTTGTCCTGTCAAGTTCCCTGTTTTCCTCACAGAGAATCCGCTTCTCCTGAGAAACAACCTCCCTGAACCAGCCCTCTTCTCCCTTGAGCTGGAGCCCTCACTCCCCAATACCCTATGCTATTTAAGCGCTGGGAGCTTAACAACACGATTTACTGCCCTTTTTGGATATTACAGAACTGGAAGCCAGGGAATATGGTAGTTCAGAAGATAAAGAGGCGTGGAGAGATCTTATTCAGAGATAAAACTCTGCCATAAACCTCACTTCATCTGCAAGACCTGTCAGGAAAATAACAGGAGCCACAGTCGATACGATATTTGTGTGTATCACATGTATTTACATTTCAACATTTTCCACCCCACTGAATAAATGGATGTGACTTAAAACCCCTGAGATGATGTGGAGTAGTAGTTTCCCAATACAGAAGAAGAACCCAGTCCCTCTTACCCCCTTTCCTTGAGCCAGCTGCAGGAAAGCTCCTCTGCCAAGTCCTCTGGGCAGGTGACAGACTCACCTGAAGGAAGACAATGAGAAAGTGAAGATTGACTTGCTTGTTATCACAAGGTTCCCAAGCTGCCTCGTGCACACACTGGGAGGGTAATTTCAGAGGAGCTTTGTTGCAAGTGCCCCTCTTTTCCAATCAGTAGGCATCATCACAGCCAGATAAGGAGCTAACACAGATACCAGCATTCGAGTCATTACAGCGACATGCAATACTACAATTTTCTGGGCTATTGATTGCTGCTGCTCTGGCATTGCAACCCAAAACACTGGAGGAAGTCAAGTGGAGAATGAGAAGAGGTGAATTTAGCATGCTGGAGAGCTGGTTAAAATACCTTTGCTGAAAAGAGCTGCTTTGTCAAAATCACAACTTTTGGCCAAAAGGTATGAATTTTGAGACAAAGGTTTTGCAGGTAGTTTGGGGATACTTATCCAGGTCTCTGACCTCCCAAATCAGTTCCCTAGTCACACAGCCATCAATAATGCTCTCCCAGGTTATACTTAGTTTTATTTTAGGGCAGTTTCATTCTGAGCTGCATGACCAAACAACCAAATTTTTGAAACATCTCAAAAAATAGTGTGTTTTTCTGTCCCCAACCCCTCCTTAGTGTTCAGATGGAGGTAAATAACTCTGTCATAAACTCTATGGGGAGTTTATTGATAACATAAAATGACACATTTTGCTTTCAAGACATTTCTTATTACAGTCAGGAGAGAGAGGATGTGAGTCAAAAGCTTTCTTCTCGGTTTCACTTGGTTCATTTGTTCACTCGGTTTACTGAAACTTAAGTAGCTGTTGGAGCTAGAAGTCTCAAGGCACATGTGTTCTTTAACACATAACTTAATTTACAAAACAAATAATTACAACTCCTTTTCTGAGTGTCACCCTTCCCGGGAACATCTGATGCATGTGCCAAAATGTAAACACCTGAACGCTGAGGCTCTGCTGCAGTTAACTGCTCTCTGGTTCAGGGGGATTTACCCTCCAACCCACCATTTCTTCCACTCAGAAAGTCATTTCTACATCTGGATTGCTTTTAGGTAATTTACTCCAAGCAAGCAGAGAATGGCAGACCACAGCTTTGTCTTCTATAGACCCCTCCAGAAAAACCTTACACGTTGAACCGATCTCCCTTAACGTCAGAGGGAGGTGATGCTCAGTCACCCCACAGAGAAATCTTTCTAATTTAAAGGTTCAGTATTTTGCATCGTTCAGGGCTGGCTCCTCCTCCCTTTAGCTATAACACTGACCCAATTATACAGAGCCCCAGCTCTGCAGCGCGTGGTGGTTTCAAGTTCGCTTGTTATGTGATGCCTGCAACAATATTTGTTCACCAGCTACTCCAAACAAAACGTGTTGTTCTGCTGTGTTAACATCAAAGCCAAGCTTGTAGATCGTATTGGTTTCATTTCTGTGATATGCATACCTCTACATGTATGTATTTATGTATATGTACACACACAGATACACACACACACACGCTCTTGCCCAAGAGATAGAGCAGTGCAGGGCTGCTTATAATACCAGCAAACACCAACTGATGCTTGTGATTTTGAATCTTGGAGAAGGCACCTTTCATATTGAAATCCACATAGGAAGCAAAGAGGCATCTACCTGCACTGTGCCTTGCCCACAGCCCTGTCTCTCTCCGAGCACTGCAGTCTGCAGAGGTGCCATCCTTTCATCATACCCATGTTATCAGTAGTTTAAGGCAGAACTCCCTCTCTTCCAACACTCCTGCAGGTCAGTGGAGATTTTCATCTTACCTTCTGGCACAAGTAATGGCTGCAGGTGGTGGATGGCTGTGCGCTGATCATTTCTATATTCCAAAAGAGCAGTGCTGTGTTAGGTGATTCAAAACGCTTGCCAGAAGCTTTTTTGGTGAATTCTTATCTGCAAGACATCATTTCTGGTGGGCTAAGAGCAAGCTGTGTGGGTTTTCTCCATATCCAGCTTACTGCTTGGGGTGCTGTGTACAGTACACCAAGAGTTCCCAAAACCAACCAAACCAGTCCACTTGTACACCTGGAATGCCTATCTGTTCATAATAACACATCAATTTTCCTTGCATCTGATAATGGCAGGATTTAAAAAAAAAAAAAAAAAAGATCAATGTATACTAATGAATGATTTCAATCATCTCAGCCTTCACTGGCCCAGTCTATCACAAGGTAAAGCAGTAAAAGTGTCTGTTACCCTCTTTCTTGTTTCCCTGTTCTCTGCCTCAAACCCTTTCTTCTTTTAAAAGTTGAAACTCAACTTGGACAGAACAAAGTAGATGAAAATCAATATCCAAAGTGAGCTATAACACAGAACTCTGGGCCAAGACACGTTGAAGAATATTGATTTGTATAAAATATATGCTCGTGCAACCAAGTCCTTGCATTTTGAGGTGTTCTTACTTTGAGACTCTAAAATCTTTTCATTCTCCTAAGTCCCCATACTCCTCCTTTCTTCCACTGTTTTTCTTTTTTCTTCTTTTTTTTTTTTTTTTTTTTTCATCTCTGAAGGTCTCTGAACCTCCCTACAACTCTCCAAAGAAGAGCTATGGTCCAAAAATAATCCTTAGTTCCTTTCTTTGATTAAGTTGTGGGAGTATAAACTATTTGGTGACAAACAGCCATTCAGGAAGATGAGGCTCAAATTCTCCTACTCCTCACTCGTCAGTGTGGGAAAGGAAAACATTAGCTAAGACTTGAAGATCTCCTCCTCCTTGTCCTGGTTTGGGCAGTGCCAAACAGTTATGTCCATGCTGTTGGGAGGTCACAGCTCAGCACGAGCCAGCAGAAGTGATGTGAGAAGGTGGACCTCAACTGGAATAATGTTATAAATACCATTATGTTTGTAAATACACTTGTACATGGGAAAAACTGTGATCCTTCAGACATTTCCCTGCAGATGCTCCATTTCTGTTTGCCAAAGCTGAACTCTTCTTGCACAACATAAAGCTTTCCCAGCAGAGGTGGCCTGGGCAGTATCTTATTTTTTCATTGCCAGCAAGTATTTCTGAGAAAGGCTAGAGTAGAGCGTGCCAGAGTCTGGAATTAGATACAAATTAATTGCATGTAATTACTCAAGAGCATCAAGTATCTTTTGGGGATTTTATACTTATTGTTATTATGATGATATTCAATTTGCAAATACAATTATTGTAAATTACTCTATTGATAACTTCAGCTTTCCTATTGTGTGTGATCACCTCACTGGTTTTCTTGTGGTCTTTATAAAATAGTTTTATTTAGCCATGATGAAGACACAAGCAGGGCTGAAAACTCACTGCTGCTCTCACAATGGCTTTCTGTTACTCAGAAGTGGAGAATTTGTAAATTATTAGCTTATGATTAAATTAAAATGTCACTGCTTCATCTAAGAGGTCAAAGTCATAAACAAACTTTCTTTGTCTTTCACCAAAAGCCTAATAGTAACAAACTGATGTGTATTTTCTTAGCAGTGTTGCCTCTTTGATTTGGTTTTATTTCTTGGTTTTGCCTTTTATATCCACTTGGGTTGCTTTTATCATTTCTTGTAAATTGGGGCTGCCAATGCTTCAGGGAGGTGGTGGGAGGGCTAATAAAACAATGCTGAAAAGCTAGTTTTTATGTAAAATATGTAAGATTGTTTAAAAAAAGGATTTCCTTCTTGAACCTCCTCACAATGTGTAAGTAAGTATTAATATGCACAAGAATAGAAAGAGGTCTGAAATTTTTTTGTACTAGAGTATGTAGCCATCATGCAGTCACTGATGCTGGTTTTGCCTCTGAAATTCCCTGGCCATGCTGCATCCTGACAATATAACACATTGTTTGGTCAATAAAACCTATAGAAGAAAAATCCCATAACTATAGGGAAAAAATCCCTCTATAGTACAGTTGGAAGGGGGGATGCCAAGCAGTATGGAGAGGTGCAAAAGAAAGGAAGTATAAAGAACATAAAAGGAGAAAGGGAAAACCAATGAAAGGAAAATTCTTATTCTCAGAGACTCTGTTCCTTCCCCCTCTGAAAATCTTTCCTTACAGCCTTGTGCAGGGAACTCCATGTCCTCCTCTGCATGGCCTTTCCTCTTGGCCTTCACTTCCTTTTAAGTAAATTTCCCAGTTAAACATATTTCTTTTCTTCATCCAGCTCCCCTTTTTCATATATATCCCTTTTTTTCCCCCTCCATTTTTTCCTTTCTTGGTTAATTTTTCTGTATAGTTTAAACTGGAGGAAGGAAAATTCAGGTCAAATTTTAGGAAAATTGTGTTTGATGGTTTGGACGTTAGAAACGCTGAAACAGATTGCCCGAGGAGCTGGTGGAGGTTCCATCAGTGTGGGTTTAAGGACTGAATTCAACAAAGAATTGCTGGGGATTTCCTAAGTCTGACTGGTCTTGCCTTGGAGCAAGAGGATGGACCAGTTGACCCCTTCAGATCTCGTCCAGCCTGATGTTTGTGTGATTCTTTTCACCTCTGCAGGGTCTGAGGGTATTTAAATGGCTCAGGATATGTCAGTACCTAATTAAAACTTTACATCAAGGGGCAAGTGTGTAAACCTGTACAGACTATTTTTCCAGGGTCACTGTGCTTACATCCAGAAAGGTGCTGACACAGGCACACACACAAACACACATGGTCTTGTAAGAGGTGTGCTCATCAGTTATTTATGAAGTTTATAATCTGACACTTTAAAGCAAAAAAAAAAAACAAAAAAAAAAAAAACCAACACAAAACCTAACAGGCTCCAGCATTCCACAGTTGCTGAAATGTCACCTCTCAGATACAGATATTGATTTACAGTTTGAGACCAGGCACATTGTATTCTGTGCTAACAAGCCAGTACAACTCTACCTGACATTTCTCAGCAAAGGAGAGGGCTAAGTCATACTTGGTGGCATTTGTTAGAGAGTACTGAGTTTGTGAGTGTATTTTAACATCAGGCTATGAACCAGGGAGCCTCTAGACCTAGCTCTGTTCTGCCCAGGCAACAGGGTGAAGGTTAAATGAGAGTGTCAGGTTTTTATTTAGAGCCCACAGGGCTGCAAACAGGATGTCTGAAGGAGCTTGGTATAGGGAGACCAGTGGAAAACAAGGTCAAAATGCAACCTGGTCACTTGGATGCTTCTCTGACGTGTAATGAAACAGTTTTTATCTCCCTCCTTTCACAGTTTTGTTGAGATCTCTGGGCATCTGATTCAGCCACCGAAATATATTGCACACTAGTGCATGTTGACCTTTTTGGAATAATCACCTGAAGTGAGATAACCCAGCTGGAATCCATGTTGTGAAATGCTAAAAAGGAAGAGTCACAGCACCTGGAGGACACATAAACTGGCACATTGGGAATAAACCCGAGATGGTGGTGGTGATGGACAGCTGACCACGAGGGAGGCAGTGAGAACGATGTGATAGCTGTGTGTGAAATACAGGATCCCAAAATAATGATTTTGCTCCATTTGCATGGAGCTGATTTTCAGATCAGAAGGCAAACAACTCGGTTCCAGCGCAGGCAATGGCAAAGTTCCTGGTGACACTGCTGGGACAGCAAAAAAAGTTTTCAAGACTTAACTTGAAAGTAAACTTCCAAAAATTAAATCCCTAATGAAGGGATCTGTATATTTTTCATCACATTTCCACTGGCACTGAGACAGATACAAGACATGGCTGCGTTTGCTGCTGCTTTTTGAGTAAATTTGTAACTTCAGAATCTGTCTCAGGCATTGATCACTGAGCACACCATGCTGGGCACACAATGAATACACTGCCCCTAATGTCCCTCATCCTTTAAGCACAGTCTAAAGTCAGGGATGGGCTCCCCTCTGTGAGAGTCATGGCCACAATCTGCTGGTTACTGCACTTTTAACTGCTGCTTTCTAGAACATGCATGCCTGGGTGTCTCACTTCCAAAGAGCTGCATCCTGAATCTGATAATGATAATGGCCATATCTTCAGCGCAATAAAATTACTTGCTTTTGCTCTGTGTGAATTTGTTGATAGAAAGACAGACCAAGTTGAGCAAAACAGGTGAATTTCTGGTAACCAGAAGGTGTTAGCAGATGGTCTTAAAATTTCTGTCTTTCTTTCTAAGCTTCTAACTTGGCTGCATGCTTTATTTAAAAATAATAGATTTTCTTTAAATGCCTCGGTCCAAAATTTCTTCTGCTTATTTAAAGAAGTGTTTGCCTGCTGTCCAGATTTCATTCAGCCAAAATATAAGCTGGAAGGTCTACTGAAACCTTTTTATCTTATTTCTAACCTAAAGCATTCTAGTGACGTTAACCTTGCTTAATACTATGCTGAAGAACTCCCATTCAGCCTTTATTTTTCGAAAGAGATTTTAATGTTTTGCTTTCTGATGCCTCCCTTTATTTATTTATTTATTTATTTATTTATTTATTTATTTATTTATTTATTTATTTATTTATTTATTATTTACAGTGGTGCTTGCTGGTGGTGGTGGTGGTGGGTGCTCGATTGCACCAGTGGAAGGATGTGCAATCAAACTTGCAATGAGACAGTAGTCTCTGATTGTCATCAGCTGCAGCTCATTATTCTCTCAAGGATTCCTTGTGCCAATCGATGATAAACAATGTGTAATCACTTGCAATTGATTGCAAATCAGATTGCATAGACTGGCATGTGGAGTCCTTGACGGAATAACGAGCGGTGCCTTTTGCCCACTCCTGGGTCTGTAGGGCCCACATGCCATCAGCTGGTAGCTCCTCTCCTCGACTCCAGTGCTGAGCAGACCATGCAGGAGGAGGAAACAGGTCAAGGTTGTGCTTGTATATGATATAAGACATTTGGGCTACTCATTTTATACTGGCTTTTTCTCTCTCTCTCTGTGTTTCCAGGGCTGTGTTTTCCAGAGATGTTGCCCCCTGGAGAGTTGCAGAGACAAAATCTGGGGGGGTTAAGAGGCGTGTTTATGATTCAGTCCGTCAACAGGGCACTAAACCTCTTCTCCTTTCTGAAGGTTTCTAAATCTCTCTATTTTCCCCTTCAAAACTGGGCTGATGGCTCTGTTTGGAAGCAGTTGTTAGAAAAATGGTCTGGGCAAGTCACAAGTAACAGAGGAATAAGTCCCTGTTGACTTGTTCCGAAGCCAAGTAAGATTCGTGGTGAGTTCAGATGAATTTTGCTATTTAGACTTTTACCTTCTGAAGCAGTATTAATCAGCTCTGTTCTACTGACCACTGGGGGCTTGAAAAATGCCACAAAAGGCTATCAGTGAAATTAAAACAAAAATAAGAAAATATGGCAAATGTCTTCAGAAGCTCTTTTCTGATTGATGTTTGTGACTACACCAGATATAGCTGGCACTAATTTAAAATGTTGGTGACCAAACACTAATATTTTGACTTAAGAAGTATTTT
This sequence comes from Empidonax traillii, assembly GCF_003031625.1. Classification (NCBI taxonomy): domain Eukaryota; kingdom Metazoa; phylum Chordata; class Aves; order Passeriformes; family Tyrannidae; genus Empidonax; species Empidonax traillii. The sequence goes on along the minus strand of NW_020955606.1, from coordinate 143,439 downwards.
GTTTACCTAATTTTTAAATACATCACTGTCTACCAATCTCACTCCAAGCTGCTGTAGGGTAGTTGATTTCTGGACCAGAAATCTTTTGTTTATAAAAAAGTGGGGAGTTTTTGTTTTGGGGTTTTTTTTGGGGTTTTGCTTGTGGCGTGTTTTTTGTCTTTTTTTTTTTTTTTTTCACTAAGGGGGTTCAAGAAAGATCATTTTTAATCAGTTCTCTTTCTGGATGTTTTAGTTTTTAAGGTCTAAGTGTATGTGAGACTGCAGTGTTCTCATTCTAAATACTGATGTTACAAAAGGACATGAAATCCCATCTGAATTCCACATGAAAAAATAACTTAAAAATTCTATTAAAAATATTCATGGAGTAGCTAGTTCAACTGATAGTGGGGTTTTTTGACTTCAAGCAAGCAGGGTCTTGGCTTGATCTTTATATTTAAATGAGAAAAGAATAACATTAGCATTCACTGAATATTTTGTTTGAGATAATAATCTCTATTGATAACATACTTCCTTTTAAACATCTGTAGGACAATCAATTGGAAACTGATGCACTTGTCTAATCTTACTTAGAATCAAGATTCTTACTAAGGACTTGAAAACCATAAACGACCAAAAAGTAGACTTTAATGGAGATGAAGCTCTTCTGGTAAATATGCTTTTAAAATGTACTTTAATTTTTTTTTTTTTTTCTGAAGAAACTTTTCCTTTATGTAAACCAGTGGAGCCCCACAGATTTCAACAGAATTAACTGATTTACCCAAATATCAGTGAGGTCAGAGAGAAAAGTACTGAATGAAAAAAAAATGCACAGCTAATAATTAAAGAGATGGCCTGGTTTTGTAAATCTTTTTCCAAGTGTTTTATTAATAGTAATTGGTGTGTTAAAGTACAACTTTTTGAACCTGCAGTGTAGCTTGCAGTTGTTCTTCTATGAGCATCACAACAGCCATCATTAAAGAGATAAAGCACATCTATTATCTGCAGCAGGCTTCTAGAAAAATATATATTCTCAAGGTAATTCCTCCTTCAGAAACAAAAAGGGTCATGAATTTATTTCAAGTCCATTTTCCCTCACTGACCAAGACTGGTATGTCAACAAAGGAAGCCACTAGAAAAGTTTAATTTTTCGCCTCATAATCTCAGTTTACAAACAGAAATAGAGGGACATATTTTCTTGGCTTTTTTGGTGTGGGTTTTTTTGGGGTTTTTTAAAGTATGGTCTTATCAGAGATCCGAAATATGTCAAAATTCTCTAGTGCTTTAACAGGTCACATATTTGAATAGTTGGTTTAAATTACCTATATTAGAAACAAATTCCCAGCAGTTCACCTCCCAAAGCTAAGAACACACTCTAAAACTATGTGAAGCTTTTGAAACACGACATACGAAGTGTGAGCCAAAGGGTTTTGAAAAGGAGGGGGCCGTTTCTCACTGGTGTGAGCCATCCTTGCACGGCAGTGGCCAGCAGCAAGTCACAACTCTGACTTCAATGGTTTTTGAATCAGGCCCTTACACACTTTTGCAGGTGAATTTTGGTTGCTGAATTGAACATCTTCAATTCTTCATCTCTGTCTGCCCTGCTGAAGAGGAGGGTGGTTCATACGTGGTGTGTGTCTGCTCAGTGCTTGAGCTGGACAGATAATTTCACATTGGCTTTGTTGCCTCTCTCTACAAAGAGGAGACTTCCAACCAGCCCTGTGATAAAGGGGTGAGGAAGCTGCTGATGGTACACTGGTGTCTTTGCTGTGCCTACAGATGTCTTGTGTAAGAGGGGTTGTGATGTGGTGTAAACTGTGGGAGACAACCCACGTAGCCTTATTTATTTACACTGAAGCTTTTGTATGACAAGACATCCAGCGTTTTACATGTGTCTCCTGTGTGAGTCAAAATGTTGGCCTGTTTAAACAGAGTGGGCACGGATGTTCTGCAAACTGCTTGGTAAATAATTATACCCAGGTTTGTATTAACTGCTTCTGCTTTCTGCAGCGTGCTGATGGAAATAGGCATTTGGTGAGCACTTGTGATAAGTGCCTGGCTTTCTTCTGGTTTTGTCTTACTGTAAGAGAAAGCAATTTAATTACAGGCTCTGAAATAGATAAAACATAATTTGTTTCTGCTTTGACATTTGTTAAGGATTTTTAAGCATTAAAGAGTAAAACAAGAGCTATAGAGTTCTGACTACAGATAAATAATTGCAGCAACTGTGTAAAATTATGAAAACACTAAGGCAGGACTTAAATCTTCAGTGTGACAGTAAAGAATATACAAAGTCTCCTACACTGAAAATTCTTTTCCTGAATCTGTATTGTTTGCTGTGTTGAGCAACATTTTTAAACCAGAGCTGAACAACTGAGTGCAAATCTCAGAATCAGACAAGATTCTCCATACAAAGGAGCCAGGCTGCTTTTAACCAATGTCAAAAATAAATACAGCATAAAATGTGGAGTGGTGAGAAAGATGTTCATGCCTGGAGGTGGAGTCAGTTTAGGACTAGTCTGGGTTTTGATTTGAGAGACTTAATTAAGACAAGGGTTGTGTTCAGCTGCAGAGAAATCATGTGGAATTTTAATTCTCTTGTCCAAAAGCTTCTAAGAATCACTGTTTTTATGAGATTATATGTATAGCACATACAAGTGGTCCTCTGGGCTTGGAAGTGACTTAGAACAAAAAAAAAAAAAAGAAGGAGTTTAGATTTCAAAATCTAGGTTAGGTCATTCTTGCCTAATGGTAACAAATTCAAGGAAGAAAAATATATTAAAACATCATGAAAGTGTGAGAAAACATTTAAATTTGAACCACGGAAAGATGATGGCTCTGTGTCACCGGCCCATGCCTATTTAACTTGCTACCAGCATACATGGTCTTCTGTCAGACAGTCTTAAACTGCTGAGCAATGTGATATATTGCTGGAAAGTACTTGGAAAACGTTCATGGCTGAAGTGTGATTTACAGGTCTAGGATTACAAGCAGCAGCACACAGTGCACGAGAGAACCTTTTACAGCGTTTTTGAGCAGAGGCCTTGCCACGCTGTGCTTTGCAGGTAGCTTGGCACCATCCAACCCATGTAAAGTTTTATTTTCTCCTCTGCAGATCTTTAAAAACTTTTCCTCTCGAAGATGAGGCTTCTATTAAATGGTCTGTACTACAGAAATTAATAAAGCTAATGAAATCAGGCACTGCTGGTTCACGTGTGATTCATCAGTCACACATCTCTGTTTGATTTGTGCAGGTTTGGAGCCTACTTCTCGTTCACACAAAAGTCTCACTGTTAGTTTAAGAAATCCTCATATAAATAGAATCCATTTTCTGATGCACCATAAAATATCTAAGAGCAATGACTGATTACAGTCACAAGAGCTGTTTTGGCTGGACTCGTGGTGGTTCCCCAGGCCCAGGATTAACACCGCTTTCCCTGCCTTTTGAGAACAGAGGAATTGTCAGTATCCTGCAACCAGCAGTGACTAAAACCAGATGTTTCAGTGGAAGAAACCTCTCATTATGCTTGTAGGGAATGAGCTTTGAAAAACTGGTTTGCTTGTTTGTTTGTTTGTTTGTTTTAACAAAGGGGAGTGTAAGTGCACCTGAGCGTGAATGCAAATTGGGCTTTTTGAGTTTCATGTTGATACAGCAAAGCCTAAAGGAAATGACAAAAATACCCAACCAACAAACAGCCCTATTTAGTTTGTGGTTTCAGAGCTAAACTCCAGCCTTTGAGGATCACTGAAGGCATGCTCAGGTTAGAAATCCTGCCCTTTGGAAATTCTGCTTCTGGTACTAAAAGCCCCAGATTGATAAGGCAGGTATCATTGTGAAGGGCTCAGGTAGGGCTACCTTTGTTGCCAGGTATTTAGCTTGTTTAAAATAATGTTATTTTGGTTATAAAGAAACAAGAGATGATAAGCTGGAGCCCTAAATGCAGCATTGACACGTGTCTTCAAGTTGGACAGGTTTTTAAACAGTAGCAGTAAGGCAGGATAATAAGAAGCTCAGATCCAGCAATGCCTCCAGTAAAAACACCACCCAAGGAAGAAGGATGGAGGGTGGTGTGTGCTCTGGCTGTGGATAAAAGAGTCTGCTTCAGAAAGCAGGCATGAAGTGAGGCATCCTGGCTGCAGCAGTTTGCTTTGAAAGTTAACTCCTCTCTCCAGGCAGTCCTGTTGTGTCCCAGCTGCAGTTGGGGTGTATTTGCCTGACAACTGCATTGAAATTAGAGTTTGCACCAGGCAGGCAAATGCTGAGGTAAAGATTCAGACCTTTGCAGTTACTGGCACCTACTTCAGAACTTCTTCTCCCCTTGTCTGACATCAGCCTGGCCATCAATATAGGAAAACAATATGGGGTTATGGACAGTGAATAGAGGTTGAACTTTCATCTCCAGCCCAGGCTGTTGTTTAGGAGTCAGTACAACCCGTGAGCAGTCCCTGTCCTGGGAACGGTGATGCCAGGACACGCTGCCTAAAGGACAGGTGTGGATAAACACAGGCCCATTGCCCTGGCTTGCTCAGCTCCTGGCTCTGGAACTGATGTGACAGGGTGAAGGGATGAGAAGTACAAGCATGCATGTGGCCTCCTTGCCAATAACAATATCTGTCAGGTGAGTGACTTCATCTGACTCACGGTGCCTCTGCAGATTGGACGTTGCAGCTCCCTCTCAGAGGGGCTTAGGGGAGCAGAAGTCCTTTAGAGATCCTGAGGGCTCTGAGCAGTGCAGACCTCCCATACAGTATGTGCAGAGGGGTAGCCCCCACCTCCTTCCTGCTTTGCAGGTTGGAAATCACCGACCCACAATGCCGAGGCTACAGGGAGAAATATTCAAACCAGATCAAGGGATCCCCAAGGGGTTACTCACTTTCTACAAGAGCAATCCTGTGTGCCCCCACTGTGGGTCTTGGCCTGACACTGTGTTCCAGGTTTGCAGCTAGAGAGGTGTGCTCAGACGTGGCACAAAAAAATAGCTCAAAAAATGCACTGCACAGCAGTGGAACATAGTGAATTTTGGATTGGTTTTTTTTTTTTTCCCATTTAGAAACAAAATTCCAGTGAAATAACAAGTCCTTAAAACATGTATTATTTATTTTCAACAGAGTGAAAGAGCCCCTACAGTATTTTGAAAGGATGTCTGCTTTATAGGTCTGCAGTGATAACATGTTGGAAGTAACTAACAATTATGTTATTTTTGTCCTTACTAATAATGCTCAGGGAGCAATTGATGTTTCTTTTAGAGTTAATAAGAAACATTTGCAGCAAAAGCAGGAACTGTGGAGATAAAGCAATTGGCAAGAAATAGTATGTTTAAATACCATAAAACAGCCAGTATCCAAACAGGTGTGAGATAAAGTGGTATAAATAAACTGCTCTGTATGCAGCCCATCACACAGCAGAGCTGGGTAAAAAATTGCATGAAATAACTTCACTCCTATTCAGAGGAAAACATAACAAAACCGATCCTTGTGTCTCCCTAATTAGCTTTAGCAGCTGAGAAAACATTTCTCATGCAGAAATTTCTAAAAGTTAAAAGTTGTTCTGTAAAAAAAAAAAAAAAAAAGGAAAACAAACAAAGAAGCAGTAAAGTTTGTAAACCTCTTCACCAGTTAAAGCCAGCATCCTGAAGAGACAGTGGGACCCCTTTCAGCCTTGCAAAGTTATGCCTGGCTCTTTTATTTGTTCTGCATTGCCTGGTGGCATTACAGTCCTAGATGGTGTCTGTGTTATTTTTATTGGTGCTGCTTTCACAAACACGCAGATATTTGCCCTTTCTTCATCCAAACATTTGGTTGCATTAAGGGTTGTTTGGTTTAGATTAAAGATTTTCTTTTTTTAAGACCAGTCAAAGGCAAAGTAAATCAGTACTAGCTAACATGATGTGAAAATAATTGCCCATGCTCACATGACTGATAAGCAGAACTATGGAAAACGTCTCACAACAAAATCCACCTGGTTTCTGTGGCTCCTACAAATGTGAAGCCACAATAGGTTCATTGAAAGGTTTGTCAAGATCCATCAACTTTTTGGAGAAGTGGAATGGCTTCTTTTTTTTTTGTTTTGTTTAATCAGCATGTCAATTTGTTCAACAGATGAATTTTAGGTGATACAACTCTTGTGAGTCTTACCCACTGTCTTTGGGTTCTTTCAAACTCACATAAAGGAAGAAAAGAACTTGCACATGTCCATGTGCCTGTAGATACGAAGTGAAATTGCAAATTTCAGGCAGTTTTAGAGCTTTCAAATGTTCCTCTCTTGTTCCTCTCTTGTATGTGAATTAGGCCCCTGAGCTCAGCTCTATGCAGTCCAAGCTGTGCAAAAAGCCAAAAGAGAAACCCCAGCATCACTTTGGAGACTTGTTCTGTAATACAGTATGGCTTGGAATAGGAGCCTCTTCACTGATACTGTCTCCCGACAAAACCCTCCCCATGATCTGTGTTCTGGGCAGCCTGGAGGAGACCCTAAACACAGTGACATGTTCCTCCCCAGTGCCTGAACTAAGGGAAACACACTCCATATAACACAATGTTTGCTTCTCCTCTGCCATTCTGTGCTGGCAAGACTCAGAGGGGCTGATCCAGAGAGTACATAACCTGTGCAGTTGGTATCTTACTCTCAGCCTGCAAAACCGGGCTTGCTCCAGCCTTCCATAATCAGGAACAGACAGACACCACATCCAGGTGGACACCTCATTTATTTTGGAGTCCTTTGAATCAAACACGAGCAGGGCTCCCCTGGCCAAGTCACACCTAAGTAAAGATGGTGTTGAAGACCCCGTGGCTCTTCAGGAGCTCGTGTTTTTACCTTCTAAGCTCCACTGTCTCTGAGCAGGGATGATGGTGGTTGTATGAGGATGCTCCCATGAGATGCCCATGTGGTGCAGCCGTAGCAGCACCACGCTGATCAGCCTTGAGGTGCACGGGGGGTTTGCTCTGGTGCAGCACCAAACAGAGGTGAACTTGCTTTGACTGTCCAAGCTGGTGCCCCTTTACGACATGCAGATGTTAAAAAGCTGCCAGGAGCTGCAATGTGTGGCAGTGAGGGTGTGTACATGCTCTGTGGGAGCAGAGCTGTTCAGAGAGCAGCTGATGCCGTACCCAAAGTACAGAAATGGGAACACCTCTTCTTCGTGTTGGCTCTTTTTCAGTTAACCACTGATAGATGTGATAAAATCCCAGTGCTGCTGCTAATAGGCAAAGGAAAGGAAGCCAATGTTCTTTTGTACTCTGACACGTGGTGCATTTTGGTTTCACTCAGAGTAGCAAACCTTTCTTTCTCGTACCAAGCATTATAAATAGGCCCACTTCTTATCAGATCCTCCTCTTAATGTTTTTCATCAGAAAACCACAGTTAATTTTAGATAATTGTTAGAGATAATCTCAAATTTGTGTGTAATGTATGCCCCAGTTCTAAGAAAAACATGACATTGGGGAAGGTACCGCCTGCCTAACAGCTTTTCATTTACAAGAGTGGTATGAGATCTCTTGTTCTTGCCAATTGAATTCTTGTGCCTTAGACATTCAGACCCCTATCTCTCAAAGCAGATAAAATTTTAACTTGCTTAGTATTTATTGTCTTCTGTATTTTGTAACAGCTTCTGAGCAGCGTGTTCAGGGACTGAGCACATGTCCTGCCAAACAAGAAGAAAAAGGCTTTCCTCTATGCCAGAATTTGCTATGGCATATCTGACTCTTTAAGCTTTCCTGTGGGAGTCAATTTTACTTTATTTGACAGCAGTGGCATTTGCTGCCAGAAGAATAAAGACAACAGTTGTTTAAAAAGGCACATGTGTCACCCTGCACTATCAAACAACCTGCTCCACACTGTGAGAGGTTTAAGACGAAATGAACGGATGAATTCCCAGGACCAAGGAGAAAAAGTGTTTCTAACACCAAAGGGGGAAGGATGTTCATTTACCAATAAGGAAGGATTAAAAATGGACTTCAAGTCCGTCGAGCTTCCTGGAAAGGCTGAGGAGCAAAACCAAAATATGATTAAATTTTAGAAGAAAAACCATTATGCATTGCCCTTCCAGTCCAGTTTTAGTTCAGTGTAATTGCTGGATATCTCTCGAATAGAAATGAAAAACAATAAAAAAATATAGTGGCGTTTGGGCCTGTAATATGGAAGACACCATAAAGACAAGTAGAACAAAAAGCAGCCTCTGGCAAAGGGCAAAAGGGAAAGAGTGGTGCAGTGATTTCCTTGGAATGGTCAGAGAGAAAAGTGAGGGGTTTAGACACCCTGATCTTCCTAATCCCAGCAAAGGCATCTATTCCCTGAGCCATGTTTGCTTTAACAACCAGGGCTGGATGTTGCAAATATTTGTAGCTGAATTATCTCAACATTTTGAAAACTATGTACCTTGAATGTTGGTGTTGTTTTTTTTTTTTTTTTTTTTTCTGGGAAACTGAGTGGAAAGAGTTCTTCTTGGCACGCAGAAATGCTAGGAAATTCTAACATCATGCATGAAATTTCAAATCTGCCTGTAGGAAAAGCCAACTTCCTTCATAAGTTGGCTCCTTCTCACTGGCAAAGGTGAGTAGGGTCAGACAAAAAAGCAAACACAAGCCTACTTTTAGCTTTGCGAGGAAATTTTAAACCCCATAAATTTCAGTGCATTTTGCCTTTTATTGTGAAGTCCTGGCATATTTCTAATAGCAAGTTTCTTAAACAAAGTTCAGCCCTGCTATTCTATACTCTCTGTTTATGATATGTGTGATTGGACATGTATCCAAGTTTATAGCTCACAGATCGGTCAGCACATCAGACAGGTTGGAAGTCTGCAGATTTTTGGGGTCAGTCCCACTTTTCCCTCCCTGTGGTCCATGGAAATTCATAGTTTATAGTTACTAGGATAATAGGGGACCAAAGTATTTTCAACCAGAGTTATTTGTATTTCCAACTATCAGACACATACTTTTTCTCTGATGCTTACCCAGAAAAACCATCTCACTTTCATGCTTAGTGGTGAGGGAGAATAAACTGAAGGTTGATCACTCTATTCATACACAATAGCTCTGCTAATAAGCCTCATTTCTTATCTTGTCATTCCTGTCTGGCACCTCAAATGAGCAGAAACCTCCAGTAAGATCAGAAGATATAGTGTTTTTAGTAGACTGGTATATTAAACTAATTTTCACCTGTGATCAGAAGCCTTTCCATGTAGACTTAAAGACATTAAAAGTTAATGTATGTATGACACAGATTAGCTAACTTGGGGTATTGTAGAACACAACATTCTGCTTTTGAGTGAAGGTTATTGTTGTGGCTGCATTAGGAAAATAACAAATGAAGGGAAAATAAAACAAAGCAAAACATGAAAAACGTTTCATGCTCTTTAAAAAATACCCATTAAATCATAATATATCTACAGCAAAAACAAGTTTTCAGACCTCAAAAGTCAAAACTAGTAGGTTTTCACTAATTTTGATTGGGTCTTGCTGTCACTGTTGTGCTTTTGTAGATCAGCAAAACTCTGTGGGATAGCTCATGTCGTGAGTGTGCCCATCATAAGTTGTAAACCACAAAAAATCTCTATTTCCTGTTTTAAAACTACAGGTATTTGTTTGACAGCAAGATAAGTTTGGCCAAAAAGCCCATACTAAAAATCCCCGAGGTGAAATTTAACCCTGTATAGTTGATTAGCCCTTTAATAAACACACTGGCAAAAAGGCTGAGCCATTCCCTGCTCCCTTCTGGCCAAGGACAAGGATAACATGAGCTTTTAAGAGCCACATTTTGTTTGCTGAAGTATGCAGCAAGCTGCCAAACGAGATCCTCTTCTCGGAGCAGCTATCACAGGAAGGTTTGTAACTCCTATCTCTTGCCTGCACCAAAATCTGGTAACAAAATTTCACACTTACACACAAAGAAGCGTTACTTCTTTCAAACATCTGCTGAGTGAGGTGTTTGCAGAAATACAGGTGTGGATTTCTACCCCCTCCCCTCTCCTTCCTCCTTGGCTCTGTGGGGGAGCATCTATGTGGGAGCCCACTGCACTGAGGCAGTGAGAGGATGAAATCCACCGTACCAGCCCCAGAAGACATTTTTTTTTCCTTTCACTTCCATGCAGCTGTAAGAGGATGCTAACACTGGCACCCTCACAAATGGTTACAAGCTGCTTCTTTTTTCAGTGCATGGGGCTACAGGGCAAAGGACCAGGGAATTCTGCACCCAGATAATACTCCTGAGCCACCCACAGCCGCGGGGACACCCATGGGACAAGCCTGAGGTTCATCGCCCACCTCTGCCGCAATCACAGCACCGTGACGAGGATGGCCAAAAAAAATGCATCCCACTTTCCAAGCGCAGCGCAGCGAAGAGTGGTTTTGGCTTCGCTGCTCTAAACAAGGCACTGATTAGCCAGTAATCAGCAAGCGATTAGCAAAGACAACTGGGTCACCGGGAGTTCAGCGTGAGCGTTGTTTGCTGGGAGGCACCGAGAGAGGCTCGTGTGCTCGGAGTGAGCACACACGGGGATAGGATCGTCCACCACGAACAACCACTCCACGAGCTCGGTCTGGGCCATCAGCTCGCCTCCCGTAAAAAATTTTAATCATAAATATTGCAAAACGAAAATCGTGATGCTGACTGGCTTTATAAAAGCGCTACGGGGTCGTTAATGGTTCTGATTAAGTAATTCCAGTTGGCAACACGTAATCAGGAACACTGGGGTATAATGAAGAACCATCTTTTTTTTTTATCCCTCCCAAATATTATAATAAACAAGCTGTACCACGTTCTTCCACAGCTTAGCCACCATCATTCAGTATCAGATCAGAAGGTACCAAAACTGCTGATAGAAGGTTTCCATAAAGGATAACTACGGAGCAGCTCTTCCTGAGCACAGGCACACAGGAGTCACGTGGAAAACCACAGCTGGTCTCAGGCAGAAGGTCTTCATTAGGGTCAGCTGACACCCCAGGTATTTGTAGACCTCCTACTCCTCCAAACCAAAGCTTGCCTTGACATCAGTGAGTCAAAGCTACTTCCTGTGAAACCTCTGAGTCCTAGTTCAGTTCTTTTATTCCGTGTGCCACCTTCTAGATAGCAGGGGAAATAAGAAAGAAAGTAATTTTCAGTCTCTCAAACAATGGGGATAAATTTGCCCCTGAGACAGTTTCATTATTTCCACATTACCTATGGCATTCAGCCTCTGTCAGACCAAAGTACCCACTGTATCTCAGTAGCTCATCACTAGGTATGTTTGAAATCTTCTCTGTGTTTGTGTGAGTGTTGGAATGGATGAGGTTCTCACCTCAGGAGAGCAAGGGATGCAGTCCCCAAGGATGGCATTTTGGCTGTCTGGAAGAAGGCAGGTTTATACACCAACATGTTTATCCCTTATTTGAATTTTATGATTCTACTTTTTACACTGGTGGACATCTGCTCCTGACAAAGGAAGACTGTCTTAATTGTATGGAAATTTGATTAATTTTGTGAGTTTCAATCTTCTCAGCTGAAAGAGCTCCATGCAAGGATCACACTCTTGAAACTCAAAACTCAGCAATCACAAAACATCCATGGGAAAGAGCTCTCTTCACACACTGCCTCTTCCCTCTCCTGTTTTATTTCCTTCTCAGTAATAAGACAGAAACAGAAACATCTTGCAACCAGCACAGGCCTCATGAACAGTGACACTGCATTCCCCAGCACACTCCTTCCCCTTTTCCTGCAAACACAGAGCTTATGATCTTTCCAGGCTTGACTTCCACTGACTTTCTCTGCAGCCAGACCGTGCAGCTTTAGGGATGAGCAATGGCCAGGGTGCACGCGTGTGTATCCACATATGCAATAAATACACATAAATTTGTGTCTGTGTATATATAAATAACATGGCTAACAGCGCCAGAAACTTGACCCTTAAGACTCCAGCTAAGGACTTCAATACATTGCTGTACAACAGGCCTCTTAAGTGGTTTGCATTTCCTTATTACATGAGTTTGAGTGCCATGGGACTTCCATTCCTCCTTCAAACTTTGTTATTGTTGACTTTGTAACAAAGACTGCAATGTAAACTTTTAAAACGCACATTTTTGCCAGGTTAAAGAGAAAGAAAAGGAAAAGAATTCCCTGTGAATCTGACCTCTTTCGCTTGTAGTGCTCTTCAGTGGGTGTTGTAAGAAAGCAGCTATTCAGTTATTACAAGCAGTGACTGTTTTGCTAAAGCACAATATTTGAAGCAAACAGTTATAACAGAATTCAAAGTTAAGCTAAGCCTAGAAACTGGATGAACTGAATTCAACCAGAGTTAAATTAAACTGGAACAAATATGGACAAATCCTCCAGCCAAGAGACAAAATATTTTTTTGTTTCCAGTCTCTAGGACACTAAAAATATCCTGGCATGGCAAGGCTATATAATATTTGAAGCCTGATATGATACAAAACAAAGTCTGAAGACTCCGTCCTGAAGTCATTCCTTGCATCAGCTCTGATTTTTTCCCCAATACTTGACAATAGTGTGTTTCATTGAAGGGTGATCCTAGCCATGCTTGGACAGGCAACTGCTGGTGCAGGAGAAGGTTTCACCCCCAAGAAAAGTCCCAGCCCAGTGCCATTAGAGGTTGCCATGCTGTAGAAATGGGATATTTGACGCTCTTCTGGTCCCATCCTCTTTTCCTTCTTGGGGGACCAAGTGGCACAGAAATACGAGGTGACACTTCTGTGTCCAAAACAGGGCTGCTCTGCTGAGTGCAGCAGGAACAGTTCTGATCATGCCACATCCAGGCTGTTGTAACTAAATATGTGTGGGGAAATGTGAATACAGATTGGAAAGAAATGATGTGCTTGGAGATTCATGGGAAATACAGCAAATGGAGAGGAGAAATATTTGAATGTTTTCTCTGGCCAAAATCATACACATGCCTAAAGTAAGTGCCACACCAGTGCCTGCCCTCAAAATAGTGTCTTTAGGGTGGAGGGATTTATTTGTATTTATTACAAAATTATTAAAGACTTTTTATTCCAGAAAAAAAGGCAGGGCTTCTTGTAATGCCTTAATGGACAACTGAGTTATAGAAGTGTCTTAGCAGAGACAATGGTCCAGAGGTGGCAAAAAGCATCAAGAGAATGCACAGCAGGGGAAGAATCTGCAGCAATGAAAGGGTGGATGCAGGAAGCAGGTTTTGCTCCTTTACAAAACCCACCTGATTTTCTCCACGACTGGAAGTGGTTAAGGAAAGTAAACAAAGTTTTCATGATTTTCCAAACAAACCCACCCTTTTCTACTGTATGTGGAGTGAGGACAAGGCTGACCAACCAGGCAACTTCATCATGAACCACCTTGGGCCCATGAAGAGTATCAGTGAAGCTGAGATGAAGAGGTACTATAAACTCCTATTGCTTAAGCAGAATGTTTACACTGTTAATTGCAAAACATCTGCATCTCATTGTCCATAAAATGAGCAAACATTTGAAGACACCCAGGGAAGAAATGAACTCATAAAACTGGAGGATTAGGAAACAGAGAAGCTATTTAATGGCAGTCTTTCAGGCTGGAGAATGTCTGGGCCATAAGATTTTGCCTCAATCCTATAATTTTTAGGATCACATAGACCAGAAGGAGGAATATAAGGTGCATAAGGAAAACAAGGGAAAACTTGAACAAGTAATAATCTCTGCACATCACCCTTCCTCCCAGCATCTTCAATCCTCATTTTTAATTGTGGATTGCCAAGCAGGTTATCCTAATAGTTATGACAGAGCTGGTAGGAAACTTTTAATCTATATGGACCATGGAGGCCACCGTAATTTCCACCACGTAGTTTCAGCTGAGATAAAACTGTTCATGATGTAACACCAAAATTCCTCAAGAAACAACCTATTTTGGTATTTTTATTTTTATGTTTTAGGTCAGTGTGTCTCTTTTTTTGCCCCTTTGGAGTCTGACACAGGAGCACATCGAGCTCATGGTCAGAAAAGAGAGGCAAAGGACATCAATCAGAGCTGCTCCTGCTCCCAGCGATGCACTGACGGTGGGCTCGCTGCTGCACCCAGGAAAGCAAGCAGTACTTTCAAAGCTTCTTAAGAGGATTTGGATGGCTCTTTTCCCTTAATTCCAGAAAGTAGAAGTGTTTCAGAGTGGTTATGCAATGACCCCCAAAGCTGACATAAGTGAAGGGAGAAACAGCAGAAGGGCAGCCACAAAGGGGAGTCTCTTCCAGGCTTGAGAGATTCTGGCTTCCTACTGCACCAGGATCAATACTGGGATTTCAGCTTTTGATTACTTGCAGTATTAAACAAGCTTGATGCATTCTACTGGAAAATATAGCAAACACTGGGCAAAGATGATAATACATGCACGAAGCAAAAGGCAGAGCTTGCATCATTCCTCAGCCTGTTAACTCACATTTGCCTCATGGATTTCCTTGCCCGCTGTTGTTAAAATAATCCCAAAATTACAATTGAGCAGATCTGCTAAGAAATACAGCCAGAATATCAGCTTACACTGTGAGAGGTTCCTGTGCAAATAGAAAATGCCAGCTTCTTGGAAACTGGAAATTCCTATCTCCCAGCCTGCAACTCCATCCTGACAGTCATGTGCTTCCAGCCCATCAGGGTTAATAGGCTCTGAAAAACCCAAGGACTGATTATGCTTAGAGCACAACACAGCACTGACTATTATGCAGCAACTTAGCTGGTATATAATTACTTTTGAGGAAAATGCATTGCAGAACAACATCACTTCTCAAAGATTTAAGTTATTAAGGAAGATTAAGGAATTTCACTCTGGAAAAGAGACTTCACTGTGACCTAATTGAAGTTTTTAACATTCTCAAGGGAACTAATAAAAATTGGTTCATGCAAATTCTCCATACTTTCAAAGAACATGAACACAAGAGAACATTATCTAAAAAATTAGGAAATTGAGATCAAAAAGAATTTAGGAAAAAACAAACAAACAAAACAAAACAAAACCAAAACCTAACAAAAAATCAACAACCCAGACCAAAATAATTGGAAATAGAGGGGACTATTCTACCAGGTCATTTAATCCATTCCCTCCTCCCCTTGAATCACAAGAGGATTGATTTCATTATCCTTAAATAATCCCTAATAGATGGGTGTCTAGGTGAGCCAGTGATGACTATTCCACAACCTCTCTTGGCAGCCTGTACTTTCAGAAGAATAAACATATTGAATAAATTATTAAAAAAGGCCACTGTGGGTAAGGGGAATCAATGAAATCAAGGAAGAACTTGTTAATACAGAGTGGGGGATGAAAGACAGGGAGTAAAAATAAGCTCATTAGATGAATGAGAGAAGAAAATGGCAGAAAGGAACAGAATCTTGTGGTGTATTCCCGTGTTCTTTAAGTACTGTTTTCAATTACTATTTAAAGAAGTTGCACAGAACACCTACACATTTGTCCAAGCACAAAGCAATTTCAGGAATGATCACATGAAAACTGCTGCCAGTGTGCTGTCAGCCTCTGACAAAGGAAAACGCACAAAAGAAATGCCCAGCAGTACAAACAGGAACAACTTTCTTACCAACTGAAACCTACACATTTGCAAAAGACAATTTCAGGTAGATTCATGATGTGTTCACACTCAGGAAAGCACACACAGAAATAAACCACATTAACTAAGCACTTCCACATGAAAGTTGGATTTTCAAGGGCACGAGGTATAAATACATAAAGCCCCTCATCCTGCAAGCAGGCGTGTATTTAACTTCACACATAAGAGCAGCCCTGGTCAGCTCATTGGGATTAATCACCTCCACAAAGTGTCTGGCAGATGAAGTCCCCAGACAGTGCCTGGCTCCTCACTCTGTGGCCACCAATTAACTCCGGGAAATTTTTGTCAGTGTCTTTGGTGCAAGATTGTCAACAGAACATTGAGTGTTTTCCCCACAACTGTCACACCTAAATACTTCCTGCTGAAACATATTTATGATTTCACACTTTAACTGGGGCTGCAGGTGAGCTGAATGGGTGCTGTTACCCTTCCTTGCTGCTGGGGAGGACGTGGGTAAGAGCAGTGAGGACCCAGAGCCCACAAGTCATAAACAGCCTGTCCCATCAGAAGAAAAACTCATCCCATTTTTTTTCATGGCTCTTCCAGCCAACTGCCCTTGGTTATGTTGGATATTTGGATTATTTTCTTTTGTGTGTTTTTGGGGTTTGGATTTTGAGTGGGGCTGAAGCACTTCTGACAGACATTCAACAGGGACTGAAAAGTGCAACACATATGAAAGTGGAAAAAAATCTTCACCGCCTGAAAAGTCTTTAATGAGCATGCTGTGATTAAAGAGGGACAGATGTAACCAAACACTTAATTATTTTGGGGTTTTTAGACCCCTTCCAGATATTCACATGCAAAGTCTGCAGTACATGCTCACTTACTTTATACCTAAAACACGGGATCACTCTAATTCTGACTGTCACTCTCATTTCCTAACAAGAATGTTTATTTTTCATTAGCCTTTACTGCTACATCTTTCCTATTTATTCAGGCTCTTATTCATAGTCCCTGGTCATGTTCTCTTTATGGACTGTCCCTGCAAAGCATTTAAGTGACCTGCAGGCTGTAATTATAACTGTATAAGCACCTTTTGTCACTTTTGCCCCACACATGATTGATTCACAAGATTGTACCTGTTTTATTTTTGAATGTAGCAATATTTTCCTCAAAAAGAAAGAACAACTCTGGTGTAGGAACTTTTCTGTTCAGTTTAGCCTGCATTTTCTCAGGCTTCAGCTGTTGTGCAGCCCTTGCTGAGATCAGTTTAAGTCCATGCAATGGATGAAGACCAACTTTTTGTTTCTGATAGGTAAAACTATACTTCCCTAGGCATTGAGTGCTTTCAGTCTCATGCAGTTTTATATATTTGCTAACTCTTTTTTTTTTTTGAGATGTGAACTCTTGTTCTACCTTGAAACATATTTTACACTATACTTGGACCAGTTACTAAAATCCAAATGACCTCATTTCAGTTTAGGAGATTGTGGGAAAAAGATGATGATTAGGACATAAAGATTTTGTTTTCTTGCATTTATGTTTTCTTTTTCTCCTAAGAAATATTTAAGTGAAATTGAATGTAACTTGACTTGATTTTTTTTAAAGCTCAAGTCATTGGTTTATTGCAGTTACTTTCAGAGAATTTTTATCTCAAAAATCTTTGGCATTAAACCAGAAAACATTCTAGCTTTCTTCTCCTTCGTCTCTAAGCTTATGACTTGCTTGTGCAATTGTTGCATGAAAGCAATTCTACATTTTTTTTTTTTTACTCTTATAGGAAAACAGATGGAGAAGAATTTATCTGCAGTTGGGATTTGCTGCTTATAATTTATTTCACAGGATCAAGCAAAAGATAACTGTGAGCTCACACTAGTCAAGCTTCCAGGGCGCTGTCACTTCCAAATTATATGTATTTTTGAGATTATAGTTATGGAGAGACACGGGTAGAGAGAGCCACTGAGGCATTTTTGAGATTTCCATGAGGTCTTAATGGTTCTCTGCAGCCATACAGTACATTCCTAGCCCTCCCTCTTGACTGGGTGGCTCCCAATAATAGAAATATATTTCATATTCGGTTTCCCAGCTTTCCGAAGCACTTGGTATAGAAGAAACAGCCTACACACCTATAAGAGCTGCTCACTTTTCCACGGTTGGCACAAGGTCGTGTCACGCTGCCATATGCTCAGATTCTGTGAACGGGGTTGGAAATCATTCTGACATGAGCTTATTGCAGAGCCCCATTCCTCAGTGGAAATTTTTTTTTTCTGGTATGTCCTATTGTTTTAGCATTACATTTTATTATTTTTTCGTTAATACGGTAGGAAAATCGCATCGCTTCCAGAACACGTTGATGCTAGTCAGGACGCTCTTGAGGCTAACAGTGAGTCAGGACTCTGGACTGAGACCAAGCTTTTCTTCCATTGAGCCCTGCTCTTTTTTCTTCCTCCTTAAGGAACTGGCTTTTATTGGCCTCTTTAGCTTTGGATTAACTTACATCATACATTTCATAGTATATATATATATATATTCCAGTAAAAGAATACACACAGAACCACGCAAATTACCCTCCTAATCAAATTAAAAGGTTGAATGACATATATAGAGCAGAGTGGAGGAGAGGCTCTGCACGTCAACATGCCTTGGGAATCAGGCACCCACGGTGCGCTCAGGGAGCGATAAAGCCAAGCTACACTGGAGTCAAACGCTGAAAGAGTGGGGACACAAATCTGTGCACTGAGCAGTCATTCCCTGCCCAGTGGGCTCTAACACACTCGAGGGCAACACTGAGTCAAGCACTAAGTTTGAAAACCTCCCTGGGAAAGGTGTAGGAGCGCAGCTGTAACCAGGCCCTGGACTGCAAGCAGAAACAGCTGCTGGTGAGCTCTGCCTGCGGTTCTGGAGTGTGGGCATCATGTGCACCTCTGCTCTCATGCTGGGAAGATGTCCTACACAAACAGGGTCTGCGTTATGACAAAGGTGGGGGGTGAAATAGTTCCAGCATATGCTTTATGGCAGGTAAAGGCCTCCCAAGACCACTTCAGTGCCAACAATGCTGTGGTAATTCCTCTCTCTTCCACACCTTCAATTGTTTCACTTCTCAGCAACATATTTTAGTTCTGTGCCTCCATTAGCTTTCTTTTTTTTTTTTTCCCTGCTTTTTTTTCCCTTCTGCTCCTAAGCACAGGGTCATTGACTGCCTTGATCAAATCTCATACCATAATGAGAAGTAAAAGGCGGATTGTAGCATTTAACAGACTGACTATGCCCTATGCTGACTGGCATATGATTTTTCTAAAAGAATGAATCTTCAGTAAGACCTGAATGATTCAGTTTAGGAAAAAAGAGAGGCCAAATAGTCTTTCTAATCACAAAACTTTGCCCCATGGGGTCTGAATTCTTACTTTAAGGACCACATCAGAAGATTTATGAAGTCTGCTGCTTTGTTCCCACTTTTAGGAACCACTCCAAGTGACACTGAAGTCAATGGGAGTCCTTTCATTGACATGATCAGGCTTTGAAGCAGGTCCATAGAGAACGTCACTTTTCTATGATAAAAAGAGAACAGCACTGAAACTATCAGCATTTCCACTGATGCCCACATAGAGTGGAAAGTGTTTCTTTCTGGATGAGTGATCATCCTGCACAGTCTGTAGAAACACTAAGCAGACCCAGCACACGCCCAGCTCTTCGTCCCAGTTCCTGAGAAGCAGGGCAGTTCAACACTACAGACACAGCTTTAAGAACACTTTAAGATAAACTTTGATAACCACTGAAATTCTCAGTTTCTCAGCTAGACTCTCACAATGCTTTCACTTGGTCAAAACACCAGACTTTATAAAAAACCCACCGAAGAATATGTATAAATTACTGCCATGTTTGCCTGGATTTTTATATTCTTTTGTGGCCCAAATACAGGTGATAAAAAGCATTGTGTTAGTGTGTGTTAGTTTTCTAGGCATGAAAATCAGATCTGTGTAATGCCCTACACCTCTGGATCCCAGGGCCCCAGAAACACCTCAAATGTGACACCTGAGACATGAGGAGCAAAGCAGATGTGTTTTTGTTGTGGTGTTTTATAACCATCCCTTCAGCATGAGCTCATTGTCATAATTACCAGCACCTTCAGTCACTATGACAAATGACGAAAAGTCACCTGTTTCCCACCAAAGTATTAGTAATGTGAATGCAACTAATATTACTTCAACTGGACAGTAGTTTCTCTCAGAAACTGCAAACACTTTGACAGAAGGATCCTGGACACTTTAGTTATAGCCAAGAAATATATTGTGTCCTTAGAAGAGGAACCTGAAGTTGGCCAGAAATGAAGATAGTTGAACTACTGATGCTTTTACCAATGTAATAAAGAACAGAAGACCTTCACTGATGAGGCATCGTGTTACAGGAGCAGCAGCAGCAGCAGCTGGGTTCATCTCGTTCTCCAGTGGGCAGCAGAAGGTTCCATCTTCTCATTTCACTGGGGTTTATGAGTCTGAGACACCCTGTTTTTATTACCCATTGATAAAAAAGATGTCATTACAAAGAATGTAACTGATACAAAGGGAGGAAAAGAAACAAAGTCATCCGTGGGAACACTGTGTTATCTTGTTCACTCCCAGCTCCAGCATGCAATCAGGTTTTATTTACTTGCAAGTGGAAGGTGTGCCATTTCAAATACTCTCCCTCTGATGGATGCAGGCCACTGCTGGATCATGCTATTTCACTCTCTCTTTGGGGCTGTTTGTCTTTGGTTTTCAACTGTCTTATCATGATGTATGTGTACTGTGCATACCATGGCATGTCAGGCTAGATCAGACTATAACTTGTCACACAGAGCAACAAATTAAGGCAGTATGAGTGAGCTGCAGATACATATCGCATGGCATTGGGAAGTTAATAAAACTTAGTTTGGTGGAAAATATTTTGGTGTGTAGTAAGCATCCTTTGGATCATGTTTCCCTCTCTCTTGGCTGGTTGAAAAATTTTTTTTTTTCATGTGTACAGTTTGAAACCTAAAAGGTAATTAGGCTATTTAGAGGTGTATGTTTAATTTTATGTCTTTGTTGTTCCCACTGTTCCCTGAACAGACTAATTGTTAAACTAGTCGTTGCAAAATTATTTCAACTCATTTTTATTTTATCACTTATTTTGCATTATTATGAGGAGCTATTACAAGAAGACGGGAAAGCTCTTGGCAACCAGGAGAAGTTTATCTGTGTATTTATTTAAAGGTAGTTATGCTCAAAGGAGGAAGAAGAACATTTTAGACTAATATAGGAAACACTGAAAAATTTAGCCCTGATCTCATTTTCAAATTCACCCAGGTATTTCTTTCAGCTTACACATTTCCCCAGTTTGGATCATAAGCACTGAAAGCTGCAAAAGGAAATAATTCCCCTTCCAGCCCCCATTTTTCCTTATTAAGCCTGATGTGTTGAGGAGAGCTCAGCAAACCTGGAGGAGAAAAAGGGTCTTGAACTCAGAGCACCAAAGGGCCAGCCAGGCTCTGCACCGGGCTCTGCCCATCACCTTGTTTGACTTCCCAAAGTTTTCTTAGGCATGGGTTCAGGGAGACTCAAAGCCACGTGGCTGACTCCCAGCACAGGTAGTTTCACAGGAGTCAAGAGAAAACAATAGGGCTGTTGAGCTGCTGGAGTCGGAGCTGTACGAACGTGTTCCCTTCGGTCTGGTGGCTGAACGGCGAACTCAGAAAATGATCCAGGTGAGGCTGAACCCGAAACACGCCGTGTGTTGGTGGAATAGACACAAAAGCCCCCCCAGAGTTTTGTTTTGGGTCGACAAAGAACGCGCTGCTTGATTTAGAATGGGAGTTTTCATATTGTTTTTTAAACCAAAGTTCAAACAATGAACATTCTAGCTGAGAAAACCTTCCATTTCAAAACATCAAAAGTGGAACTTAAACCAGTGACAATTCACTCTCTTACTAAGAAGTCCAATTTTCAATTTACCATATTGCTTTCAAAATAATCATGAAGAGTGGGTAACTTTGAAAAGCAAGTGGTACAAGAAAGGTAAAAATTTTATAGTTTACTTTGAAAATACCGAAATGAAACATTTAAACACCCTGAGAAAAGTATTTCCCCTCATTTTCTTTCTGACAAAACTCTGCATTACATTCAACCTGAATTTGTGAATAGTTTTCCACTTCAAATTGCACTTTTGGCAAACTCAGTCTGTCCTGGAAAGATTCCACCAGCTCTGTTGAAACTGGCACATGCTCACATACTTTACTGAATAAGAGATTTCATCCTGTAAAATGGGGATAAGAATAAAACTTCTCCACTAATGAAGAAAAAGCTATAGGTTGAGCTGTTAATGCCTGTAAGATGTACATGTCTAAGGCAGACACTAAAGGTTTTGGCTTCCTGGGGTATAACACATCGCAGAGAAAGGAATGCTCCTCTTTGTCTTAATGGAAACTAGATTAGGTCTTCAAAATCTTAACCAGCTAGATGAACAAAACCCGAAAAGATAACAGAAGCTTAAGTGCTTTAAAATTATGATCTAGAAGGCTTGTAATTTACAGTTTAACTGTTCAGCTTAGCTCGAAGTGATAAATGGACACGGGCATCCCACATGTGGCTGTGGCAGTGAGGCACAGAGGGGTTCCCACTGCAGCCAAGGCACAGGGATGGTGTCCATGTCCTGCAGCAAACCACCAGGACACCGCTCCTGGCTGCAGGAGGTCGAGAATTGCAGGTGTCACCCACCACTGTCTCGCTTGTCCTCTTCTGTTTCTGGCCAGGAGGGAATTTCGCCGTGAAAGCCAGCGATCAGAATGTTTTGGGTGGAATGTTCCTGTTTCATTATATGTGACAAGTTTGAGACGGAGTTTTGCTGCAGACTCGTAGCCTATGGCGGTGGGCAGGGGAGATGAGGCTTCACTGAAATGTGGAGCGAGCGCACACAAAAAGAAAATGGATAAAACATTGAAATGACAGCTTGCTGAGGTGGCTTGTTGTCGGAGTGGCTTTAGCGTGATCATAAAGTGATGTGCAGTGCTTGACACAGCTTGCTCCTCCGTGGTGAAACAAAATTGATGCTTAGTTTGCCCCACTAGGCCAGGATTTGCTGGATGCACAAAATTTCCCACCAGGGCCACAACAGGTGTGCCAAGGAGATTGTGAGCGCAGGAAGAGATGTGTTTATATGGAAGGCTTGAATCAAACATCTGATCAAACTTTGTTGGGTGGATTCAGAGGTCTGATCGATGAGCCGTGCTCTGCAACTCAAGCCCCCTGTTTATTTTAAAATGTTCTTGCACCCCGTGCAACGTGACAGCACAGATGCAGAAAACCATGTCAGAGTTGATTAAAAAAAAACCCAAACCAAAACAAAAAAACCCAAAACCTCAGAGCCAGAGGAAGTGTAAGTGTTTTGGGCAAAATTCTGGCATCAGTAAAATCAATGGCAACACTCCCACTCCCTTCCGCAGTGCTGGGATTTCACCCTTTGCCTATAGAAAAGTCAGCGGATATGCAATAATAGGAATATCCATTACACTGGGGTTTATTTTGCAAAAGTGTTGGGTTTAAATGCTGAGAATAATTTTGACTGAGCTTTTGTTTAGCTCGCCAGGGTCAATTAACGTAATTCCAGAAGTTCTGTAGGAAGTTTTGTGTGGATCATTTTCTCTAAAGCATTCATCTGTCATGAAATACTCACGTCTATTTTCACGTAATTCCCTTTGAAGTTACCTGTATGCCCAAAGTTAAGCCTCTTTTTAAAATCTTTACAGAATCAGGGACACAGTTTTTGTAATTCCCCATTCAGCTGCTGTGGTAAGAGTAATAAAAAAGGGCTGTGATGTATGTAGAATTACATGCTGTGCTCTTCCTCCGAGCTGCTGCATTTCTATAGCTGTACAAAAAAAATCCTGTCTGCAGGGAATCTTGTTGCGGTTAAAAATCTATATTTTCGTTTTCCCCATTTGTTCTACAAAACTGAACTAACAGGCAAAACAAACATACATACTTACATGCATGGTAATATTTAAGAACACCAATCATACTGGGGAGGATGCTGGAAAAAAAAATATGCACTTGTTTTAACCAATATAACAGGGCTTTCTTCAAAGTCTAAAAATGAAAAATACTGTGAGCTAATTACCACAGGGTGTGCAAATGTAGGAAGGAATTTTTCTTGTGCTTTTAGAACATGTAAAAGAAATGCAGTGTTATTTAATGCACATTGAGCATGAGATATTAAATTTACATTCCTATTGGTTCCAACAAGGTTATTTCACGATATACAGAAATAATAAATACCCATAATTATAATAAAACCTGCTTGCACAACATGCTTTTTTTTTAAAAGAAAAAGATATCTTATCCTAGCTGCTGCCAAATATTTAAATGATCTC
>NW_020955606.1:117687-118898 GCF_003031625.1 Empidonax traillii | reverse complement strand
ATGCACATTGAGCATGAGATATTAAATTTACATTCCTATTGGTTCCAACAAGGTTATTTCACGATATACAGAAATAATAAATACCCATAATTATAATAAAACCTGCTTGCACAACATGCTTTTTTTTTAAAAGAAAAAGATATCTTATCCTAGCTGCTGCCAAATATTTAAATGATCTCTGTTTCTAGCGTTCACTCAAAGCTCCAGGACTTCATCTGGGAAAGCTCTTGGAGCAGTGCAGGCACAGATATTTGCACCTGGGGCAGCCTCCCCGGGGGAGAGAGATGATACCCACTGTCCAGAGCTGCAACTGTTTGAAGAAGAGGAATAAAAATTTTAAATGGCAGATGCCAACTTGCCAGGCTCTCATCTCTATGAAAAGCAGGGAAAATGAAACCCCTACATTTTGCAACTTCCAGTGAAACTTTTCCCAGCTCTTCCCACGCTTTGTGTGTATCCTTGGTGTGTCAAGGACCTCCTGTTCACCCACAGACAAGTGTGACTCTGCTCTTAACACAGCCTCAGTGCAAAGGTGCACCCTTTGCCTGTTTCGTAGTTAGGTAGCAAAAAAGCCCAGATTTCCCAGTTTTACACCCGAAAGCAAGGCTTTGCGCACACACTGAACCAGGGAGGAGTGTCAGCCCTGTCCAACAGCAGCACATGGTGGCCTGGCTCCTCTGCCCATGCAGGACAGCTGCCTTCTCCTCTGCTTTTCCCAAATCTTTTATCTTCTCCCCCATATTGATACTTTTTGAGCAACAGCTTGGAATGGCCTCATCCAGTGCCTTGAAGAAGTGGTGAGGGCTCCTGTAAATACATGAGGCACTCTGCTTTTCTAGCTGGGGTTATCCTACAGTAGCAGTTTCAATGTAAATCTTTTCCATTGCTACTCTCCTTTTTTCTCAGCCTGTGTTTTTGAAACCCAGCACTTTATTCTGTTCTTCCAGCTCAGCCAAGACAGGCCTTTCCAACTGGGCAGTGAAGGAGTTAACAATGCCCTTTCATGCAAAACCACAAACAACTGGGGGGGAAAGAGAGAGAGAGAGAGAGAAAAAAAAAAAGAATAAGAAAAAAAGGAGTTTTTAACTGAGAAATGGAAAGGATCCAAATTCTAACCGAGAGTAAAAGCACAGAGAGAGTATGAAACACACAAATCATCCTGGGGTTCGGAGTTGATAAAGTTATTAAAAAAGAAAAAAGGGGCGGGGGGG